>NW_020864555.1:0-46853 GCF_003713205.1 Coffea eugenioides
AATCTGATCCTAGTCCTGGCGAGAGCTGGGCAGGCAGTTCCGCTAACCCTTTGGTTCGCCTTAGGGGAAAGTGGGCTGTTACAATTCAGGTCTTGGCCAAAACATCAAAGTTTTATCCTTATGTCTCAGCTTTCTAATGCCTTTGGAATTTCCTGATTTGGATTTGTGAGCTGGGAGTTATAGTCCAGCAAACATACCCTGTCCGTTACTCTGGAGTGCAAATTCCTGGAACGGTTTTCTGCACTTTCGACCTATTTCTGTTCAGATCCGGATTTAGGTGTCTTCATGAAAATTGTATCCCTTCCTCTTAGCTTCGCAACGGTACCTCATGTACCTTGATCCGACACTCATAGCTTCGATTAGGTTCAAAACAGTTTTGACGGCAAAATGGCTAGGCCGCCATTCCCGTTTCCGTGTGTCGTTTCCGCACTCGTATGTGCCGATTTTGCCGTTTTGCTTGTTTTAGGCATATTAGTAGCCGTTTATGATATTTTGTGATGCAATCTTCTATTTCAGACGGTGGTGAGCTACGTGGAGCCGGTGGGGCCTACTAGCTACTCTTCGCGGCACAAATTTTGAATTTTGCTCTTTTGTTCGTTGTGTAAGTATTCAGGCCGCTCTTGTGTGTTAGTTGCTTATGTGTTTCGATATGTATGAAGAGGGTACCTAGGCGAGGGTGTACTTTATCGCACTCGACCTAAACCCTAACTTACGCACATATTTGTACATGGCTTGTGTATATGAGCAATTTTGAAACTAAAACCCTTGAGCTTGTGGCTCGGGGTGACTTTTGAATAATTTTGTGAAGTTTGTGAGTTTGGGGTTGATCTTCCGACCTAGATGGACTATTCGAGCCGGTCAGGGCTTGGTCGAAGCCAGTCCAACTTAGTCTGAGGTCACCAAGTTTGTGAATCCGGTTCACCGAGAATGTGGACCAAGTTTGTGACCCGAGCTTGTGAACCAAGCTCAAGTTTGTGATTTCGTTCGCTCGAGCAAGTTTGTGAGGTGCCTGGCCAGAGAGGGTGATAAGGTGTACGGTGGGTGTACAAGTGAAGTTCTACGGACCATTATTTGAGGTCGACGGAGTGTCGGCAGGAGGTCACACATGGCAAACGATCTGGCTTTGGAGCCACCCGTATCCTTACTATGTGATGTTATCTTTCTGCTTTTGCTTTACTCTTACCATATAATTGGTTGATACGTGAAAATTTACGCTTTTGCCCCTGTTTACTTACTAAGCATATAGCTTACCCCGTTCCATTTGTTTTCCTTAGCAGGGGGACGACACGGGGATCGCTCGGGAAGGTGGTTAGATTTTGAGCTATAGAATACTTGAATTTGTATTTGTTAAAAGTTGACGAGTAAGATGTACATAGTTGGCGTGGTGATTGTAGTTATGAGTTTTTCTAGGTTTTACTTTCTGGTACTTGTGATATGTAATTCTTGGAGAATTGAATGTAATATTTGAGATTTATCTTATACTTCATTGGAGGACTGTAGTGAGTGAGTGAGTCCCGGCGAGAGCTGGGCAGGCGACCCGCCGAACCCTGGGGTACGCCCTAGGGGAAAGTGGGGCCGTCACATTCCTTTTCTCTTGTTTTTCCTCTCTCAACTCACGGCTGATATGCAGAAATAATGGAGGAAATAGGTTGGTTTTTGGTGATAAATATGGTGTAAATTAGTTAGTCAACCATCCAATGAAATACCGCCACTTGTCGCCACCAATCCCATTCATTTTTCCCTTCTCTCTCTTGGTATTTAAAGTCAACAATTGTGGCTGATGTATGAGATATTTTGAGGGTTAATTAGCTGTAATAAAATGAGAAGAATAAGGTAATAAAGTAGGGATCAAGTGGTGTATTCAAACGGTAATGTACGGTTCACGTCGGTTCGCACCGTTTTTCCTTAAATCACACGTACTAGGGTTTTTACTTCCTATTCACTACCATTTTATCATTTCTTCTAATCACATATTATTTCTCACCCAAAAGTCACTCTTAAGCACCAAATTTGATCCTCACTCCGTACCGGATAATTACACGACGGATACACGAAAAACCCTATTTCACTTCGAATTGAAATCGGAAAGGAAAACCCTAATTTCCTATGATCATTGGCACTTTTTCTAGGGTGATTAAAGAAGCAATATGGTATAGAATAATAATTTCCAAATAATTTTCAAATAAAAGGAAATTTTCAAGAAATATGTAAGGAATTTGCAAGTCCTCACAGTTTACGTGAGTGATGTATGGTCACTTTTTCTTCAGGTGCTCAAGCGAGTCTTGAAGAGAATCCCGGAGGGGACAACTAAAGACTTTACTCGCTCAATTACTTTTGAATTGGTGAGTGTCAAGTGCATGACTTGTTGTGTTTACTTGATTTATCTGCTTATATACGTGAATATCACTTGGTGAGACGTGTGTGTACTTTATTGCACTCGCTCTCCTTTATTCAAACTTTACTTACATTAAACTTGATTTTCAAAGTCGATTGGAGTGAATCTCGTCGGCAAAAAATACTTATTTACGTGTGCATATCGTGTTGTCGTGTGTGTCGTGTTGTCGAGTGGAGTAAACCTCCTCGACTTATGGGGACGCCCAAATCTCATTGGTCAATCTTGCGACTCAAGCCGGCATGGGCTTGGTCTAGAAGCTTGATGAACCATGGGATTATTACAAAACACAACTTGATCTTTTGAGATCTTGTTCGGCATACTCGTGAAATATTGCCCTTTTTGTGCGTGTTCTTAAAAACAAAACTTGATCTCTTGAGATCTTGTTCGGCATACTCGTGTAGTATCGCCCTTTTCGTGCGTGTTTTGTTACGGATCCGAGAGGGTGGAATGTTGGTTCGAGGTAGTAAGTGGAGCTTCTACAGACTTTAAAACCTACCCGGTTGACGAAGTGTCAACTCGTGGAGGTAGTGGATAGAGCATTGGCAAAGCATGTGGAAATTAGCTCATGAGAGCTCCCGTATCCTACTCAAGTGTGTTTAAATTGTTAATCGTGAATTACTTGACTTTATTGCTTTATTTATGGTATAAATGTTATTGATACTTGAACTACGTGCTTGCATGACTTTCTTGGCCTCACTGAGTATTGGCTCATCCCATTAGTTTGTTTTCCTTAACAGGAACAAAAATGGAAGAAGTTAAAGAAATGCCGACTTGAGGCACTTTTGTATTAGTGTTTTGATTGTAATCGACTAGACACTTTTGGATGTTGTATATTTAGGGAAAGTGATTGTAAGTTTGAAATTGTGATGTAAGATTGATTATTTATGTATGGAAATAACTTCGTGCCTTTATTTCGACTTTCATTGTTAGTATTAGACTTTAAGTTTGAATTGGAATTGTCTCGAGTCCTGGCGAGAGTTGGGCAGGCGTCCCGCGGATACCCTTGGGTTCGCCCTTGGGAGAAGTGGGGGTGTCACAGTTCAGTTATAAGTAGTTCAGTTCAGTTGTTCAATCAATTAAAAGAGAACGAGTGCGATAAAGTACACACTCGACTCAATAGTTATAAACCATTCAGTCCATAAGAAGCAATTCACATAATTGCAACAAATCATGCACTTAACACTCACCAATCAAAATAGGGAGTAAGTGCTTAAACAACTTTTAGGCGTCCACTTCGAGATCCTCTTGAAGGTTCCCTTGAGCGCCTGTGCAAATAACAATTGACTATCACACACTATTACTTACAAACCCCTTTGCTAACAAGGAAGATTGTACACTTATACAATACTAAGAAAATGTCACGAAAGAGAGCCTTAATTACTCGTAAATCGAGGCTCAAAAGTGGGGTTTAGTAACACAAAGAAAACTGATTTCCTTCATGAAATCAAGTTTAAAACGGTCAATCAATATCAAAGGATAGGGAAGAGTTTCTAAAAACTCATTTCCCATCGAGTCGGAAAATTTCAGTTTTGCACGTCAATTTTAGAAAAATCAGAACTTGCACTCAGTAGGTCCAAAATTGGAAAAATTTATACCGTTGGAATTTTGGTTCAAAGTACTAAAAGTTCCTAGAAGACACCTTTCCAAGATTCTAAACGGAAGACATTCAAATTTCAGCACAAAGTGGCTGATTTAAGCATACCAGACAGTTCCAGTCTTGTTTTTCAGCAAACTTTGGAAATTTGGCAAAATTCACAGAAAGTGAACTAGCTTCTAAAATTTGTAACACAATGAGAATTTCAATCAACGTTTCAAACACAATAAACAGAACTAAATTCAAAGTTTTGAGCGTCGAGATATAGTAGCTCAAAGTTGGTAAATTTTCACTACTAAACAGTGAATTTTCTAGATTTGAAAGTAAACTTTGGGACATCATTAGGGTGTCAAAATGGTCTTAGAATAATACCAAATTTGGTACAATTCAACATCCATATGAGGACTACTCCTTTATCAAATTTAACGTAAAAACTCGTACGGGAAGATAGTTAACAAAACTACCAAAGTTTAGGAAATTCTTAAAGCAAATCTGTCTTCTTGCTTTCTTTTCCTTTTCAAACACTTTACACCATGAAATCAGTCCCATTTGGGTTTATTTGTGAAATCAAGGTCCAAGAAACATTTCATAAGCAATTGATAGTTGGTTGACATCACAATTTCAAAATAAAACATTTCACAAACAACTAAACCAGTCGGCCAGCAAAAGGAAAAGCTTTCAAGTTTTCCAGTTTTGTTGCAATTTGGAAATTGAACCATATCTCACTCAATACAAATTGAAATTGAGAATGGTTGGTGGCGTTAGAAACTAGAATCATAGATCTACATTTCATCAGAACAAATCATTTTCAAAATCAATTCATAAGTGAGAGAAAATGGAGCCACAAAATACAGCTTCTACCTTTCTCTCGGATGGATCATTAGAACAGGACAGCAAATTTGCCGAATCACTACGGCTCACTCATTTCGAATTAGAAAGTGAATTTTATACCGTTGGAAAGCTACAAATGTCTAATTTCAAATGCCACAAACGGTACTCGATTCTGACTTTTTGACAAAGAGTTATGTTCGATCCAAGTGGTACTGTTCAGACTACCAAAACACATTTTCCAGTTTCTTCAAATTTTGAAATTTCAAGTTTTGTCCAACCAATTCAAATGATTTTCGGTAGAAACTTTCTACACACCATATACAACATTTATACATCAGTTTCACAGTCATTTGAGCATCAAAAATTTGAAATAAAGGCACGGCAATAACAGGACAGATTTCGGTCAGCATTCATGCGCAAGTTTCCTTCATCTTTCCTTCATTTTCTATCCATAATCAACTCATCTAAACACATAACAACCACAATCAAGCATTTACACCTCAAGCCCACTACCTAGAGGTCACCACAAGACCGCTAGCCTAACATTTAAAGCAAGAAAGTAAACTCCTCAAGTCCGCTAGCCTAATCCATGTGTAGGGTTCAAACCCTTGCATAAACAACCATAGATCTTGTATTAAATGAAGAGATGAGATTATTTGTTTGTTACCACCTTAGCTCTTGAAGAACCAGAATTTTTCACCACTAAAACTCCCAAGAATCACCACAAGATGAAGTCCTCCACTGAGATTAAGTAAATCTCCAAGTAGTTTTGAGGCTGTGTGAAAGATTTGAAGTGAAATGGAAGCAAAAATTGAAGTGAAATGGAAAGAGCTCTTCTTCTTCTTCCTTGGAGTGTTTCGGCCGAGCTTGATGAGTGAGGAGAGAGAGTGTTGTGTGTTATGAAGCTTCTTGGAGAAGCTTGAGTGATTTGTGGCCTAAAATGGTGCAAAAGTCAACTAGAAATAGTGTTTGCGCGCGCGTGTTTCGTATCCTTTTTCTCTCGGGTTTGTTTCACTTGTGCACTAAACCTCCAATGTAATTCCTTTAATACTATAATTATTCACTCTTAGTAGTCTAGTATAAATCTTAAATTTTCACTTAGCCGTTCTGACGCGAAATGCGCGAACTTTCGATTCGCGGACGATCAATCGAAACTTAAAAGAAATTCTTGTAACGATAAAATAACTAACTAATACTAGGGCAAATAATCATAAAAATAATTATTTTACAAATAAAAACATGAGTCCTCACAGCTACAGTACTTCAGATGAACAGTACTGCTACAATGACATGAACAATAATGCTACAGGACCATGAACAGTAACGGTTTTTTTTTTGACTCAACAAATCACACAAACAAGAAATAGGTTACAGCTCAAACAAGAATTGACACAACAAGGAACCAAGGGACAATTAGAAACAAACTATACAAATAGAATTATGGAGATTCAAACCCTAAAAGTGGGAACCTTTTTTTTGAATTGTGTAGGGTTTGGTAGAAGAACAAAGAGGAAAACAAGAAAAAACAAGGATATTAACCTGGATCAAGAGTCAAAACTCTGATACCAACTGATGCGAACCTGAATCCCTAAACTCCCGCTCTCAAAGAAACGAATTGTACAAGCAGCGAAATGATCTATTTTTATCAGGTTATGGACACAATAGATGGATTCTAAACCAATCATGAACAGTTCGAGATTGTTTAAAAAGATAGTAGGGCACCACAATTCAACACGATCTTCAATTGATAAGCCAAACTTGAACAAAGGAGACTCAACTCACTTTGTATCAAGGGATGTTCCCAAGGAACAAAAAAGAGATGAAACTCTCAATTTTCATTCATATTCGTCTAACTAAAGAAAATGACATAAGTTTGGTTATTTATAGTGTAACAGCCCCACCTTCCCCTAAGGCGAACCAAAGGGGTTAGCGGACTGCCTGCCCAGCTCTCGCCAGGACTACGGATCAGTTCACGTCGATCTAATACGTTCCGGAACATACCCACGCGCGTAAACAAGTCAAAATCACAAAATAAAAAAAAATGAAAATCGAAGCCGATGATGAACAGTACCGGCCATGTCCGAATCCGGATACTAGGCCGGGAGTAGCCAAATTTTCTTTTGCCGTTTGAAATACAAGTTAATCAGAAATCCAACCAAATGTCAACCAACCATTAATACATTGCAATTCAACATTTACAACCAATTTGGCATGCCAAAAGCTATTCATCATGGATACACATGTTCGGTTTGCCAATCAAAAGATGAACCCAATACACATTAGGGTTTCATGCAAAGAGCTATTCAAAATAGACATATACATGGCTCAATTTGGCAACCAACAAGTATGATCTTCCAAAATGATCATTTTCCAGTAAGGAAAACAAATGGAACGGAATGAGCTTAAGCCCAGTGAGTTACTACCACATAAGCAACAAAGATCACTTAAGCATAACCTTTCAATTCAAGTACACAATTCAGGAATAAAACAAATCAGTAAAAGGATACGGACGGCTCTCAAGAGCCCATTTCCACGCTTATATTCTTGATCCAATCTCATTGACTCTCCGTCAACGTTTATGAGTACCAACCGTAGAACCCACTTCACTCCCATTCCTTCCACCAAACATACCCCAACCGGGCCCGCACTCCAATCAGTAGCTTTTGGTAATACTCGAGTATACCGGAACCAAGAGTCTCATTACTACAAGATTCCCCAGTACAGTCCCCGTGGCATGTCAATTTTCACGACCAAGCCCTCGCCGGCTCGATTCAATTGACTACCTACGGGGTTGAGCTCAGTAATACAGTAAGGCCGTTGGATATTCGTCCAAACGACACCAAATCAGTTTTTCCATGAATGGAATTCAATATCTCATATAGCAAGTGCAGTATTTCAGTGAAACGGTAAACAGTCATGAATGGATTCACAAGGGGGTATGGGCGGTCAAGTACACCCTCACCTCAATCACTTCCAATAGCCAAATAAGCCTTCAAGGCATCAAATTCACATATAACAAATCCACATTGTACCATTAAAGTGAGTAGTATACTCACTTATCAATTAAGTGTTGTTTCAAGCACTTCCGTCAAGAGAATGTCGTGAACCACCGTCACGCCCTAGAACACGTAAACAAGTACAATGAGACTCAATAACGAGTCATAAAGCAATGCCAATCATAACCCCAATAGGGTTTTATCAACATATACAAGCATTATTGCAAACCAGAAAATCAGGAAATGTAACTCATTTGGCCTAGCAACAAAAACAGTTTTGTCCTCAATATGCGCTAATGGCACAACATGCGCTACGCTTATCGGATGAGGGTGTAAGACCCACCATATCGAAGCTAAAAGACAGATATACAACAATGTAGAAGGCCACTCAGTCCAAATCCTAGCACAACTAGGTCAAATATGCAGAATACCAAACCAGAACCGTAATTGCAGGTTTACAAATCACACTATGCTGTAATTCGTCCAACTCAGTCTACACAGGTCCAAATGCATTGATTCCAAAGGAATATGATAGCTAAGACATCAAGCTAAATTTCATCAGAAGACACCAACATCCAAATCCAAAGAAATTCCAGTCAAAACAGACGATTACAATCGCAGTTCTCACATTCTGATCACCCAGAACAGCAACAGTAAAAACGACATATCTCACTCTAAACTACTCTAAATAACCTGAAATTTTACAGGCACCTCAAACACATCAATACCTACAACTTTTATGTTTTAAGAAAAGGCCAATTCGGCTTCTAACCATATGATCCAAAACCGGACAGAAAAGGGGGTTATGAAACCCTAACTTTTCACATTTCAATCCAAACTCAAAATTGATTGCAATTTCCTATCATATACATCCACTAGAGGCATAACCCCTTATTACCAACCATCATAAATAACCACAACACCATGATCACATTAAACCAGAAAATTCCTCAAAAAAATGAAAACTTCACCAATTCATTCCAAACCAAGAAATAAACCACAATTTTCAACACCATAGCCACCATTAGGCACAAATTAAACATCATTAGGTGTAAGAGGAAGTGTAAGCACCACTTACCAAGTAAACAAGAGAAGAGGAGTTGTAGACCACCTTAGCTTCTCCAAAAACTTCACCAAAACACTCACTAGCACCTAATGGAAGACTTTTATGGAGTAGAAACTAGTTGATGCAATTGGTTTGGAAGATTGAGCTAAATGGAAGCTTGAAAAATTGAAGAAATCTTCTTCCTTCTTGAGCTTAAGAGAGTCGGCCACCAAGGAGTGAAAAATGGTGAATTTTAGTCAATTTTTGAGATATTTAACTTAAGGGTAAAAAAGTCAAAAAGTCCAACCAATGAGAAAGTGCCACTTGGCACTCTATTAAATGCATTTCTATCCTTTAAGTCTCTCTCACATCAATCAAATCACCTCCTCTTCTTATCTCTTAACCCTCGATAAATTTTACACAGTATCCGAAACTTAACCTTATTGGCCGAATTTTTCCGAACTTTTCACACTAGTGGGGCCCACGTCCATTATATATCCGTAATTTTTCAAAAACTACCCAATGCTAGAAAAATCATCTAAAAACTATAATAACGCATAAAATCCACCAAGAAAATTTTCCTAAGCCAGAAAATGCAGAAAACATGCCATTAAAGGGGAAAAACCCTAGGAAAAACATTAAGGGAAAATACGGGTTCTCACATATAGCCTTTCAAGAATCAAAACCCTAAACCTATTTGGGAAAACATAAGTTTCTTAGCAAGACACAATTTTCTAAACCTTAATAATACTAATATTTATGTCTAGATATGTTAAATATACTTTAATAGGGTTACAAGGACCAATTGGACGCAATGTAATAGAAAACAACTTAAAAATATAAAAATCACTAAAAATTGAAAAATTTGGTCCGACAGGCAACTGCAGAAGGTTTCTCTATGGACTCCTCCTCGATTTGTTGGCAGAGAGATTGACAGGCAGACGAAACGAATCCGTCGGGTAACCGTGGGCGGATTCCTTTCGCGGTATAGCAGCAATGAGTTTTTCCTATATTTTTCTTCAACCAGGATCCATGCTGCACTTTCCCAACATAATTCCTGGTTTAGCAGTAATAAGTTTTTTCCTATAATTTTCTTTGACCACGATCCATACTACACCTTCTCAACATAATTCCTATTTTATTTCATCATCTTTAAGGTCTTTTGTCTCTATTTAACCTTGAAATAACCCTCGGAAAACCCCCATTGATGCTTTGTTCTTCCATAATCCATTTCTTTAATGAATTTAAGTACTTCAAATGATCACAAACTAGAACTCTACATCTTACACTCTTGAAGGTAGCGCACGGATTCATATCATTTTCACATATAAGCATATGTTAAACTCACCATAATAATTTCTTATCAAGCTACTAAGATTTTCATGGAGTATACATAATACTTTTTCTTTATCATATAAAGAGGCATATAGCATAATTTTTAACAAAGAAATCCACCAAAATTCTCATATAAAACTTGTAAACTATTGACCTAACCAAACACATAAAGTTGAAAATTTTCCAGTAGCAAACTATCAAAAAAACAACTTGAAAACAACTAAAATCCTCCATAAAATTCCTCCATTTTTGCTCCTATTACCCATACATCAAGTATACTTGTGACGACCCCACCTCCCCCTAAGGCGAACCAGAGGGTTCGGCGGGCCGCCTGCCCGACTCTCGCCGGGACTCAGTCGTTCACTACAGTCCTCAAACAAATACAAGATAAAATCTCAAATAGAAATCAAATATTCCAACATTGACATATCAAAAGCGAAGCGTCCACGCTTCCACTGCGCCACTCTGATATAATCCATACATGATATAATCCATGATTAAGCAATACAAGCCCTTCCTTCGCCTTGAGCCCTGTGGAGGGGAATAAAACATTTTGGGGTGAGCTAGAAGCTCAGCGAGTAACCAATAAAATCAGTTATCAAATCAGTTTCACAATCGTTCATTTCAATAATGTCATGATTCAGTAATCAATGCACTTTCATTGCTCTCGTGAACCAGTGAAATCATGGTACTTAGACGTCCAACGCTCCAAACGATCATTTAACATTGAACATTGAACATTGAGCCCATTGGTGCTCTACAGGAACATTAAACGGTGGAGGAAACGTCGGAGTCTAGCACACGAATTCCAAGTACTCATTTGAGCCAAAACATGTCAAGAACTTATATGCCGGCACACAGGATATGCAATCAAAGAAACGATGCAAGAAACATTTTAAAGTAACGTTGCAAGTAGTTTAAGGTCACTCACCTCCACGGCTCACAATCCTCGTCCAATATAGCCAATTCCATCATTCAAGTCCAAGCCTTTCACTTGAAACTTAAGGTAACCAACACTATTAAAAATCGGACAGCATTTCCCATTAATTCCTTTATTTTCCAAATAAAAACTCAACCAAATCACTTCAAACCAAGAAATAAACCACAATTTCTAACACCATAGCCACCATTAGGCATAAATTCAACATCATTAAATATAGGAGGGTGTTCATATACCACTTACCAAGTAACCAAGAGAGAGGAAGATGTTGGACACCTTAAGTCTTCAAACAAACTTCACTAAACTACTTCCTAGCACCCAAGGAAGGAATTTTATGGAGTAAAAACTAATTTAAGCAAGTAGTTTGGATGATTTGAGCTAGGAATTTGCCAAGATGTTGAAGAGTTTTGTCTTTCTTCTTGCTAGAGAGGTTCGGCCATCAAGGGGTGAAAAATGGTGAGTTTTTTTTTTGTGAATTTTGAAGATATTTAATCCATAAGTCAAAAGGTCAAAACCATGAATAGTAAATCATAAAGTCCACCCAATAGAAAAACGACACATGGCATCTCATTAAATGCAATTCAATCCTTTCTTTTCTCTCTCACATCAATCACCTCACACTCCTTTACTTATCCATTAACACCCGATAAATTTCACAGTATCCGAAACTTAATCTTATTGGCCGAATTTTTCCGAACTTTTCACACTAGTGGGTCCCATATCCGATATACGTTCTTAATTTCTCAAAAACTAACTAATACTAGAAAAATCATCTAAAAACTCTATTTACTCAATAAAAATTATCTAACTACTTAGGGTTTTCGAAATACTCCCAAACCAAACGTTACCGCCCAAATAATGAATATCTCAACGTAGAACGAACTGGGGCCTCACAATACTCAAGTATAACAAGAGAAAATTAGGTTTTCTAGTAATATTTTACATCCTTCCACACAAGACTAAGGTTGGAAATGAAACAAGAAGTCTTTCCTCCAAGAACTCCTCCAAGAACTCACTTGCAAACTTGATTGACAAGATTAAGGAGTGAAGTTGATTTGAACAAAGAAAGCAAGATTAGAAATTGGTTTTTTTTCTCTCTTTTTCTCTTTCTCAAATTCAGCCAAGGCTAGAAGAAATGGTGATGAAATAAAAGCTTAGTTTGTGATAAGTATAAAACTTAGTCTTGGTCAAGGTTGGTTAGATGAGTGACAAACGGCAAGACTACAACTCAAGTCTACCTAATTGTCTCTAATGCACCCAAACCGCCTTACTCTTTTTCACTCCGTAACGATCAGTTCAAGGGCAAATTTGGACAATTTAATTAATTGAGTTTCATACTCGGGTTCACTTAGGGTTCCTTGACGCAGTCTTATAAAGCCATATTCTCTCTTTCCTGGACTAGGGGTGGGAAAAATTTCTCATTAAATTCTCTTGCAAAATTTATCCAAATCCACGGGGTTTGCTCTCTTTCCCACGTAACTCTGATAACGTTCCACCATACTCGCGTTGGTCCCTCAAATTGGAATATGGTAAATGTCACATGTCTCTCCTCCATATATTTCAAAGCCGCAAAAATGTTAATAATCTTCTCTAGTCAATTCTCAGCTACTTCTAGGTCAAGTCCTCCGAAAAGGTAGAGAGAACTTTTGAAAGCACTTTAAGGTGTTATCTTCTCCTACCTCAGGGTCCCTAGATTGGTTTTCAGACGCTTGACCCTATTGATGTACTAAATGCACTAAGTGATCTATCATTCACTGTAAGGCCGTGGCTACTTGATCTCTTGCTTTGGCCCTCGGTTCACAATTTTGATTAGCCGCAGATTCTCTCTCCTTCTCTTGTTCCTGCTGTTACCTGGGTCTATGCCCTTGACATCGTCTACCATCCATACCTCTCACAATAGGGCTATATAAACATAAGTAATAATGAATTTACAAACCATAAAGGGAATAATAACCAACTACAATTATTAGATATATCACAACAAGTCATAAGCCAGTTCACAAAACAAGACCAGTCATGAAAGAAAATCAAGTATAGTACACATTGACGTAAACATGTCAATAACAAAAGCACAGTCAGTGACAACGTGTCATCCTAACCACCCTATACCATACCCTAACTATCTTGTACAAAAGTTTAAACTCACTAGATCACTAACTTAGTTCATAACTGATTCAGCTGATTCTAACTCTCCCTTAGGTTCAGCTTCATGTCCAACATTAGGGGTTTCATTCCCTTAACCTTCCTCAGTTAGGTTTACTTGTACTACTTCTTCAATGAGCACTCTATACTTAGTCAAGATGTCCTCCGTTCTATCCCTAACTTCTGTCACCATCCTAATGAGGTGATTATTGACCTCTTGAAACTGCTTTCCAAAGGCATTGGTCCGCTCCTACTCCTCTAGAATAGTAGTCTCAATCTCTCAGATTCTGTCACCTTGCATTGTCAATATCGCCCTCATTTGTTGCATCTCAGTATGGGTCCTATTATTTACATTAGCCAACCTTCATCTCTCATCCACTACTACTGGGACCACCTGATTATGGTAGGAGTAGGTTCTCCAACAATCACAGTGTCTAATTTGGCGCCCTAGAACCCAATGGTGAACAGGTACCCCTGGAACCTCCTGATAACTAAGAACACGACGAAACCTCGAAGGGCTCTCGTTCCATCCCTTCTCTTCCATTTCTTACATTACAAGCAAGAAGTTGAGAAACTTAGGCAAACATAGAAAATTTATACACCTAACACTTTCTTTATCACATTTAAACTTTCACAACTACAAGACTCTCAATCGACCCAGGTCATTTCAAACCTAGACTCTAATACCACCTGTGATGACCCCACCTCCCCCTAGGGCGTACCCTAGGATTTGGCGGACCGCCTGCTTGGCTCTTGCCAGGACTCACTCACAAATCCCAAGAGCAATAATGATAACCACAATAGCAATAACAATTGTCAAATTGCAATATATGTGCATTAACATCAACTATCTTTACAAATTCAAAATACAATCAAAGATTCAAGCTTACAAACAAAAAAAAAACCCAAAAGCCCGATATAAAGTTAAGAAGTGTTCACTAGGACATTTAACAAATTTAGACAAAAACTTTGCCTTCATCGACTCCCACTCCTACATTCTTGCCCATATAAGGAAAACAAACTAATGGAGTGAGCTTTCATCCAGTGAAGTTCCAAGAAACATGCAATCAAAGTGGCAAGATAACAAACATATCCATCACAATCTCAAAGCGAGGAAAGTGAACACTAACAAGATAGATCCCTAACATTTCAAGCAAACATTTTAAATAAACACGTAGCACTATCATGCATAAGGATATAGTTTGCTCACGCGAACCAGTTCAGTGGCAATTAATTGAGAACCTATTGACACTCTGTCAACCTTGAAAATATATTAACAATATCCTGTAGATCACCACTTCACTCCAGTCTCTGTCCACCGATCATCCCCCATCAAATCCATACACCAAATATATAACAAGAGGGGTAATATTCGAGTATACCTAATCCAATATAAGTTCAATAAACAGTACCCATGGTTCATCGATCTACTCGACCAAATCCTTGTTGGCTCGATTCGACCAACTGGCCAATGAAGTTTGGGGCCCCAAGAACGTAATATAGTCGATGGGATAACATACCAACCAATTTTCAAGTCATACACATATAAGTCATATTATTTGGAACTCAAGCAATGGTAATCCAATGAAAGTAGGTCAAATGTGATAAAGTACATACTCATCCAAGAAATGATAATTCAAGAGCACTAGCATCTCAATCAACAAGTCGCAGTAAGATAACATGTCAACCAACTAGTCATATGAATGTAGCATTTCAATCAAACAACAAGTTATATAATGCATTTGGAACACTCACCAACTTATCGCAAACTTTTTGCTTCAGTCACAGGTTCACTTTCTCGCTCACTCATGAACCCTGAGACCAAATATAGTACATCAAGAGTCCACCACTCCAAATCACAATATGTGAGAACATTTAGCATCCAAGACTCGACTCAGAAGACACCAAAAGACATCTTCCGAAATCACAAAACTTTCTCGTTCAAATCGAGGAAAAATCATGTGCATGCTAGATCAATGCTTTAAGTAATATATGGGGCAAAAATATCTTGAATATAGTCAAAAATTTTGAAGAAAGTGGAACAAAACTCTATTAATTCCAAAGCTGAAATTTTCTATCAAGAAAACAACTTGGAAAGTAGATTTTTGGCTCCTCTTAACCCTTTTGTTTAGGTTCAATTCCAACATACAATGAGGTCTTCTAAAGTGGATTGAGCAAGAATATGTCAAAACTACCATTAAACTACTAATATTTTCACATAGAAG
Source organism: Coffea eugenioides (assembly GCF_003713205.1). Taxonomy (NCBI): domain Eukaryota; kingdom Viridiplantae; phylum Streptophyta; class Magnoliopsida; order Gentianales; family Rubiaceae; genus Coffea; species Coffea eugenioides. The sequence continues at coordinate 15,504 of NW_020864555.1, forward strand.
CATATGTCAAACTCACCATATTAATTCCCCATCAAACTACTAAGATTTCCATGAAGCATACATAATACTTCTTCTTTATCATATAAAGTGGCATACAACATGATTCTTAACAAAGAAATCCACCAAAATCCTCATATAAAGCTTGTAAACTAATGACCTAACCAAACACGTAAAGTTGAAAATTTTCTAGCTGCAAACTATCAAGAAAACAGCTTGAAAACAACTAAAATCCTCCATAAAATTCCTCCCTTTTTGCTCCTATTACCCATACGTCAAGTATACTCAAGTATAAGAAGAGAAAATTAGGTTTTCTAGTAATTTTTTACCTCCTTCCACACAAGACTAAGGTTGGAAATGAAACAAGAAGTCCTTCCTCCAAAAACTCACTTGCAAGCTTGATTCACAAGATTAAGAAGTGAAGTTGATTTGAGCAAAGAAAGCAAGACTAGAATTAGTTTTTTTTTTCTCTCTTTTCTCTCTCTCAAATTTGGCTAGGGCTAGAAGAAAAGAAGAAGAAATGGTGATGAAATAAAAGCTTGGTTTGTGATAAGTATAAAGTTTGGTCTTGGTCAAGGTTGGTAGCGACCATTCGGAATATGTTTTCCTCGTCTTTTAGCCACTTTACGAACTTAAACGTTGTAACCGCTTCCTTGCCGAAACTAAAAGAGCGAGCATGAGTTTTCTAGGGTGTGATAAGGAAAATGAATACTACTTAAATGAGTTTCATTTATTTGATTTTCTTGAAGCGAAACTCCTATGTTTCGAACTCTAGAGAGTTTTACATAATGATATTTTATCACAGATTTGGACTCCAACCAAGGAGTTGGACCTGAACGTGATTTTGAAAAGTACTAGACCTTTGGTGAGTGCTTCCAAATATATGATTGAACTTGATACTTGATTTAAATCCTTTACCAACGTGATTGGATAAGATTTGCTTGGTTTGGTCAGGCAAGTGTGTACTTTATCACACTTGACCTAACTCAACTAAATACTTGATATCTCATTCATGCTTGTACAAGTAACTTGATTTGCATTGACCTGTACTCGTATTTGTACTTGTGCTTGACTTGCAAATGTTAAGCGGCAGTACGTATCACACTCAATCCAAGTGGGAGGTACCTCTCATTCCTGTCTCCGTACTTTTTCTCTTGACTAAGTCGATTGATCATCGACTATGTTGACTACTTGGGAACCCAAACCCCACTGGCTATTTAATCGAGTCGAGCCGGCAAGGGCTTGGTCGATTAGATAACGAACCATGGGTCTCTTGTTTTGTCGAGTGGAGTGATACCTCCTCGACTAATTGGTATGCTCGAGTATTACCACCAGTGTTTAGTTGGTGTTCAAGCCTAGTAACGGGGTTGAATGGTGGACGGGTTGGTGTTAAGCGAAGCACTACTGGATTGGTTACTTTACTCGAAAGTTGACGGAGTGTCAACTACTACTTGATCAAGCTCTGGTGAAGCAACGGGAATTTGGCTCCTGAGAGCCATCTGTATCCTTATACTTTGATTGTTATTCGTAGTGTTATTGTTTCTTTTAGAAAAAAGAATTTTACACTCGCTCATTTTGAGATTTGGTACTTGAAGTGTTATTGCTCACTTTTATGGACTTGTTATGCTCGCTACTTTGCTACTTTGATACGTGCACTTTTAACTAATGGTCAACTTGCTATTTAGAACCTCACTGAGTTTTAGCTCACCCTATTCCATTAAATTTGTTTTCCTTATAGGGGGTACGAGCGAGGGCGTGAGACTGGTACAGGCTAGCATAGTCTAGTTTTTTTTTGAAATTTTTGCGATTGTACTCGCGCTACTGCTCGGTTAGGTTTGAATGTATCTGGGATTCATATCTTTTGTTATAATTGGAATTGTATGAATGTTTGGAATAGAAATGAATATACATGTACGTTCCAAGTTTGGGAACTGTTATTTCCTTTACTCTTGAGGTTGTAACCTATTTTATTTGAAGTGAGTGAGTGAGTTCTAGCGAGAGCTGGGCAGGCGGTCCGCTAAACCCTGGGGTACGCCCTAGGGGGAGGTGGGTTCGTCACAGCATTCTTCAAGCTCCTTCAGCACCTGAGTTGCATCGGTGCAGCCGAACATAGGCAACTTCCACATGGTCCAGTAGCGTCCATCATAGTATCTTGTTGACCTGTGGTATGCAGGGTACACAAATCAGGTCATAATTTTTTGTGTGGATGTCTGTGTGTGTTTTGGGGGTTGGGGTCAAAGTAAGCTTATGATTTTTGAATTGCTTAAAAGGTTTTAAAGATTAAAAACAAACTTGAAATAAAAAAATTGAAGTTATGAATCAGCAATTAATTTTAGGTACTTATATATCGTATTTAAGGTGGAGGTGACAATTTAATATTCCTAGTGTATGTATCTAATTAATTAAACCAACATACTAACAACCGCAATTTTGTGATTTAATATACTGCAAGTCATTCTTAATACTAGTTTAACTAATTGAGATTTTTAAATCCACTTTCAAGCATTTACGTTACAATTATATAGGGTTATAAAGTACTGGGATATGGTTCCAGTTGTCCAAATGTGGAAAGCATAGTGCTGCAGGCTGTGAATACCAAGTTGGCTCAGACTCAGACATTTAGTCTAGTTCTAGCTACTCTTTGTTTGGTTTTTAGTGACTATTTTGTCGAGATAATTGCTAGTAGCTAATACATGTATACATGTTAGTAATACTTGCTAGTTACCACTACTAATATAGTAATAAGTATTCAACTAGTAGTACTAGTGATTTAATATATGATGTAGCAGTATTTTTCCTTGGGGAGCAATTGCAGAATTGGTTTGGGGGAGGGAGGGTTTATTTTTTTATTGCTTGTCAAGTGAAGTGAGTGTATCTCACGTAGATTTGTTCTACTTTCTTGTGTACAGAATATGAGATTCATTATAGAAGATGAGAAATTCTTGGACACATGATCTAATAATATAAAAATAAATGTAAAGAGAGTTTAGTAGTGCTTTATCCCACAACTACAGTCATCTTCTTTTGGCATGCTTCTAAATCAAGTCAAAATCCATTCATTTCTTACTTTTTCATTTATCTTAGATATAACTCATTCATTCTAAGTACTCTAAGTACTTTATATCTTAGTACTCATATATAGGGTTCATGTAAAATTAATTTCGATCAACCACATTTATTTATTTTGTAGAAGTCTCACTATGGTGAATTAATTAGAAAATCAGTCCGAACAAGGAAATAATTCTCCAACTCCACAATCAATCAATGTGGAGCCAATTGATGTAGAAGATCAATCAGAACACACTCAAGAAGAAGAATATGAAGTTGTGGGAGGTACAAGAAAATTGAAATCAAAAGTGTGGGCTCATTTTGTTAGAGAAGTAGGTGATGATGGTGCTCATTTGAGTATATGTAAGTATTGTATAAAAAGCTACAAAATAGATAGTACTCATATGACAATTAGCTTGCATGATCACCTTAAAAGGTGTGCGAAAATGCCTAGATAAGACATTAGGCAAATGTTACTCTAGGGTAGTATTAAAAAAGACGATGGCAAACAAGAATTGCATAATCATGTTTTTGATCAATAACTGTCACGCAATAAGCTTGCAACTGCAATTATATTGCATGAATATCCATTGTCTATTGTTGATCATATTGGTTTTCAGAGATTTGTTAACAATTTGCAGCCATGTTTTAAGATGGTTTCAAAAAATACAATCAAAGGGAACATTATGAGGATCTACGAATCACAGAAATTGAAGAATCGTGATTTCTTGGAGAAGCTCAAAAGTAAGGTGGCAATTACAACTAATATGTGGACTTCCAATGATACCAAGAAAGGTTCCATGTCCATTACTACACATTACATTGATGACCCTTGGATCTTACAGTCTCAAATTTTGAGGTATGTTTTCCAAAATTTTAAGATTTAAATTATGTTAATTGATAATGTACATAAGCAAATTATGTTTTTACTTTTTCTTCTGTTATTTAGGTTTGTTTATGTTCCTGCCCCTCATACCAAAGATGTGTTGAGTGATATACTGCTATCTTCTTTGATAGATTAAAATGTTGATTGTAAAATATCTATAATTACTTTAGACAATTGTTCCACCAATGATGCTATGATCACTTGTTTGTTGGATAAGTTGAATGTGAGTGATTTGATGATGGATGGTTTAGTGCTTCAAATTCGTTGTGTTGCCCATATTCTAAATTTGATTGTGAAAGATGGATAAGATATGATATCAAATACTATTGAAAGAGTTTGTGATAGTGTTGTGTATTGAACTGCTTCTACTGCTAGAGTTGAAAAATTTGAAACTGCTCATCAATTATGTATTTCTTGTACTAAAAAATTGTGCTTAAACTATAAAACCCATTGGAATTCAACCTTTTTGATGTTACAAATAGCTTTAATTTATAAAGATGTATTTCCACGGGTTTAAGTGTGTGAGAAACACTACACTTGTTTGCCAAGTGATAAGGATTGGACTGTTTGTAATCATATTTGTGAGAAGTTGAAATTGTTCTATCTAGTAATTGAAATGTTTTCTAGCACTCGATATCGTACATCTAATAAATTTTTTGCAAAAGTTTGTGATGTCAAGGTATCATTGGGTCAATGAATGAAGAGTCCTAATTGTTTAATAAGTGTAATGGCTGAAAAGATGATGTCAAAATATTAAAAGTATTGGGAAGATTGTAATGTGATACTTGGTATTGCTGCGGTTTTAGATCTGAGATATAAAATGAAATTGATTAGTATTATTTTTCTATCATTAATGGTATTGAATCTTCCATGAAAGTTGAGGAAATTCGCCAAAATTGCTATTCTTTGTTGCTTGAATATCAAGTTCGATCTAGTGAGCATATTGTAGGAAGTTCCAATATAAAGAGGTTGAAATAAATCCTCTTGTTGTATATTATTTGCTTATGTACATTATCAATATGAACGAGGTTGAAATAGATCCCTTTGCTGGTTTTGATCAATTTGTGACTTCCAATTCATTAGATGTTACTTCTAAGTCGAAATTAGATTTTTATTTGGAAGAAAGTGTATTACCAAGAGTTCCGACTTTTGACATTCTTGGATGGTGGAAAACACATGGGGTTAAGTATCCTAATTTGCAAAAGATGGCTAAGGATATTCCAACCATTCCTGTCTCAAGTGTGGCATTAGAAACTGCATTTAGTATGTGTAGAAGACTAATTAGTCCTCATCGATATAGACTTCACCATAATACCTTGGAAGTATTGATGTGTGCTCGCACTTGGTTATGGAATGAAGTCAATGGTAAATATAAGTTTTAATTTTAATCTTGAAATAGTATAACTTTTGTAGTATTTTTTTTTTCTTAATTGTGTGACTACTTGTTTATCGTTTGGCAGCTACGTGCTCTACTTTAGAAGGGAGTTTGTGTGCTACGTTGTTTGACAAAGAAGATGATATTAATTGTGTTACATAATAAGTTCACAAATTTGATGATGTTGCTCTACTTCACATGTTCATGATGATGTTTGTCATTCTTAATTTTGCTTTCTTGTTTGTCATTATTAACTTTTCTTTCTTGTTTGATGATGTTTCAATTATTTACTCGCAGATTTACAAAGGAAACAGCAAAGGTACCGTAACATGTGAAGAAGGAAATTGAAAACTTGATGACTAATGGCATGTTTTGGTAGAATGATTCTTAAAATTTAAAAGCAACAATTTGATTGTTTTAGTTGTATTTATCTCATTATATTAGAGTGTATTCAAATAACTTTTATTTTATTTTTTGTGGGATTTAATTGTGAAATTATAATGGATAATGATTTGGTTATGTGTTAATATTTTAGTACTTAATTTTTTACTAAAATTTGATTACAATACAATTATAGAAGAAATTTTTATTTGCCCCTATGGGTGCCTTGCAGGGGAATGGGGAGGCGGGGGCGAGGGTTACTAATGGACAGCGGGGCAGGGTGAGATGGACCTTGTTGCCGTTCCTAATTTTTACCAAGTCTAAATCATGATGCTTTTCAATGTCCTGGGGTTCTAGTGTCACTATTTCTTCGATGCTCCTCCCTTTACCTATCTATCTTGCATTATTATACTCCATCCATTTTGTACTTAGCATTAGATTCTCTTGTATTCCTTACTTTCCATATATGCCAAAGTATATTGACTATGAATACAAAGTGATCATTCCACCATCTCTGTGCCTTGCTCTAGTACAACTGCCCATCACCTTTTGAAGCATCCACAAAAATCTTGGATTCCATCCCACCGGATAGGGACAATGCTTTATATTTCCTTAGATGTGTTGCATTGTAGTAATGTGTGAAGCCCCGAAAGACGAAGAAAGAAAATTTTCTGGTTAGAAATGCTTTTGGAGAATCCGGCCGGAAATCCGGCCAGTTCTTGGCCGGATACCTAGCCGGATTGGCAAGGGTTTTGGAAAAAATTTGATTTCGCCATTGCCACGAATCCGGCTAGCAATCCGGCCGGAAATCAGGCCAGATCTTGGCCAGATTGTGACGTGGCACCTCGGCAGCCAAGTTTGACCAACTGTTTTCCTTCATTCTTATCTTGTTTCTTAGCTGATATTTCTCTCATTTCTTCACCTTCTTGGCCGGCACTTTGAGGAGCAAAATAAGAGAGAAAGTTCTTCAATTCTTGCTCAAATCTTGAGTTTTAACCGCTAGTTTTGCAATCTATTCCATACAAGTGCTCACTAAGGAGGTTTAAAGCTATTGGTGGAGTTGTTTTGGAGGAGGAAGCACTAAACTACCAATTTTCTTGAGGTTTGAAGGTATCTTGCTAAGAACTTCCTATCTACTTCAATTGATTGTTAATTGGTGGTTTAGAGATGTTATATGCTATTTTGTGGAAGGTTTTATGGATTGTAGTAGAGTTTTGATAAATTTCATATTTACTGGTGATTTTCTATTTTATATGGTGATTGTGGTTGGCCATGGAATGATAGTCTTGTATTGGGTAAGATGGAGCTTTTACGTACTAATTGTGGTTTGTTGTGGAAATTTCAGCTTATAGAGAAAAATATCAGTATTAGGGTTTCTAATTTGGGGCTTAATTGTGTTTAATTGTGGAGATATCAAATGATTATATATGAAGGGTGTTGTGACCCTAAGAAAGTGTATTTACTAGCCTATGATTTGTGTGTGCTGTTTTGAATGGATATTGGTGGTTGTTGTAGGATGGAAATAAGGAAATTTAAGGGAAGTGCTGTCCAATCTTTAAGGACGTTTGATCGCTTTGACTTTGGGTTAATTCTTGGTAGAATGAAGAGCTTGGACTTGATCGAGGAAACTGTCTATGATGGATGAGGTTCATGAGCTGTGGTTGGTGAGTGATTCCACAACTATTTACAAAGTTACTTTTCGAACTATTTCTTGCATTGTTAACTCGATTGCATATCATGAGTGTTTGTATGTGTACCATGAAATGATTTGGCTCCAATGAGTTCTTTGGAAGTCTTGTGCTTAGAACCAACGTCTCCACTTTAATGACACTTGATTTGAATATGGGAGCACCGATGGCTCTCTTGTACTGCTTGACTGTTACTGGATTTTATTGGAGAGTTGGATGTTTAAGTACAATGATTTCACTGGCTCACAAGAGCAATAAACGTACATTTGATCACTGATCCATGACATCATCTAAAGGCATTATTGTGAAACTGGTTGGATTACTGATTTTACTGGTCACTCGCTGAACTTGTAGCTCACCCCAAAAATAATTTTCTCCCCACAGGGCTCGAGGCAAAGGAAACGCTTGTATTAAGTTCTTCGCGTAACTGGATGGATTATCTCATGTATAGTTTGAATTTGGGATTCATCTTGTGTAATAATTGGGAATGTATGAATGTTTGGAATTGAACGAATATATGTGTACGTTCCACGCTTGTGATATGTAAATTCATGGAGGATTTGATGCATTATTTGAGATGTACCTTGTAAGTTTTCGATTCACTTGTGGTATATAATTCTTGGAGCTTTTAAAGATGTAATATTTGAGTTTTACATTGTAATTTATTTGAGGACTGTAGTGAGTCCCGACGAGAGTTGAACAGGCGATCCGTCGAACCCTGGGGTACGCCCTAGGGGGAGGTGGGGCCGTCACATAATGCATGTTCCATGTTTTTCACTTGTTCTCCACAGCTACTACATATAGGATCTCCTAACTGAGTTCTTATGAATAGTAACTCTATCATTGGAAGAACACTATAAATGAATCTCCAAATGAACAACTTGAGTTTATGTTTAATATTCAACTTCAACAGCACTTTCGGTACTTAAATGAAAGAATTTCCGTAGCTAGTCCATTCTTGCTCTCTTATTCTCTCTACATGCTCTTCTCCAACGTGCTTTAGCATTTTGTATCTAGGTTGCATTGTACATTGGCCATTCTTGTTATGCTTTCAAAAATTGTTGTCTTCTTTTCCGAGTTCCAACTGTATTGGAGTTGATAGTATACTTTCAACGTCCTCTCTGTAGAAAGTTCTATTAACTTCTATTCCACTTGTGATTAATGATTAGGTCTAACACTATCTCTGCTCTATGATTTGCAATTTTCTTGGTAAAAACTTTGCATGTAGTAACCATCCATTGTCGATCTTCCTTCTCTCATGCATTGTCTCCGCATATTTTCTACTCTCCTTGAATTCCTAAACATGCTTTCAAAGTAACTTAAAAATAAGTTTAGTCAAGAAAAATAGATGACTCGATACAAATGAAAACATACAATTAAAGGATCAACAAGACACTAAATACAACTAACAAGATACTAGACTGATGCAGATACGGGTGTGCAATAATTAACTTCAACCTTGGGTCAAGGATCCTTTGGTCCACATTGGCGGTCCGATGACAAGATCAAGATCCAAGAGAGTGAAGGAAGCTTTACGAGCCTTCATCATTCCCCATACAAGCAAGGAGCAAGCTAAGTTTGAAGATTTGATGGACCATGAAGTTACTTTGTTCACTTGTACATTTGAAGTAAAGGAGTGATCTCATACTTGTTAGCTTAGTTGGTAGTTGTTTTAAGACTGTCCCGTTTAGTAGTTGTTAGGCGTTGAGTATTTTATTACTTATCGGGCCTTATCGGAAAGCCTTAAAGAGCTAGCTCTTTAAGCTCTTTTATGCGGACCGAATCTCTTCCAGGTTTATGTGGGCCGGATTTTGCCCTAGTTTTAGCCTATAAAAAGGCACCTCTTGTAAGAGTAAAAGACAGATTATTACAACCAGAAATCATGCGGAATTTTCCTTCAAGTTCTTAATCGAACTTACTCTTGAATTCTTGAGTTCATGGCTTAGGATTCAAATCAGACTTTATCGATTAGCTTGTTCCCTAATCGTGGTGTCGCTTCATCCATCCTTATTTGCTTAAGGTTGCTGATTACCTTTGTGTGTCAGAGGTCTTGAGTTCATGAGAACAATCGAGTTCAATTTCTGTTGGGAGAAAAGATCCAACTCTGATAATTACAAGGTTGGGAGGTTCTAGGAGGGTCTTCCCCTAGGGTTGCCTATATCAGTTGGTAATCAGAGCATCAGGTTAATTCTCTTTTAATTGAAGTTGTTCATATCTTGTTAGTTTGTGTCTTTTGTCAAAAAAAAAAAAAACTGTAGCGATTACTGTTCATCGTTACTGTTCCGAATTACTGTTCATCGTACTGTAGCGTACTGTTCACGTTACTGTTCATCCGAGTCAAAAAAAAATTGTTTGGGTGTTGTCTTTTTGTGTTTTTCTGTCCAAGTTCTTGGGTTTGTTATACTTGTGTTTGGGTTGTTAGGGTTTAAAGAAAAAAAAAAAAAAAGAGTCACGTACCTTATATTGTTTTAGTGTCCAAGTTGCTAGAGTATTGCTGGAATTTTCTTTTGAGTATTGCTGAAATTCTGTTTTGCCTATTTCTTGAGTATTGGTTGTTGTTCTTGCAAAACCTAGACACCACAACATAATTTGGGGAAGTTCTTGAGCTCCTTGAACAAAATTCTTGAAGTTCTTGAACCACCAAGTCTTGTTTTAAAAATTCTTGAACAATAAACCAAGAACTAGGGTTTTCTTGGAATTGGCATAACCTTTCATCCGTTTTCTTGAACTTGTTGGTGTGATCTGAATTTGTGTTCCTTGAAGAGCCGAAAAAAAAAAGAAAAAAAAAATGAAAGAAGAAGAAGAAGGAATTGGCTCTCATACAAAGGAAATCAAGTTTCCAAAAAAATCGTGAGTTTCCAATTCTTGGTGGGTTCCCAAATCTTGATTAGTCTCCAAATCTTGGTTGATTTCCCAAAACTTGGGTTTCCTAATTTTGATTGGTTTCCAACTCTTGAGTTCCAATCTTAATTGAATTTCAACGACTCCAAACTACCTAACCAGACCCCAAGCACCCCAAAATCAGTTTCCAAAACCAAACCTTACCGCCACAAACACCTTAGCCACACCGCCTTTAAATTCTTGGGTTTCTAAAATCGGTTGAGCTAGTCTTTGCGAGCCGATTTCCCTGAATTTTGAGGACTGGTTCTTGCATTATTTGAACATCCCAAAAGCACCACCTACCCTCCAAAATACTGACCAGAAACTCAGCAAAACAGCAGCTCAAAAAAAAAAATTCCAGTTTCGGGTAGAGTTTTTCTAGGATTTACAAAATTCTGCTTTGTGTCTTATTACTTGCTTATAGGGTAATTAATTCTGGAATTTTTTAGAGTTGAGTTGTCTTAAGAACTTTGAGAAGGAAAATTGGGAGTGAGTGTGTTTTCTTGAGTGATACACGAGTGCTTTGCAAGGTAGACTAGGATACACTTGTTTTGCAGGTTGGACAATATGTCTCAAGAGGGGAACATGCCTGAGCCGTCTGAGACCGACGTGTCACTCAAACTGGTGCTCCAAACTCTTCAAAAACAAGCGGAGAGACATGAATTTACGATGGCACAAATATCCGACAGGTTGGCTGCCATTGAGATGCGAGGTACTGGAGATATTCCCAATAGGCTTCAAGTGCTCAGAGTGTTGCGCATGATGCGGATGATGAGGGGTATCATTCTCACACCTCATTTCGATCAAGGAGAAGCCAAGAGGGAGCGAGGGAAGGTCGGGGCCGACCTAGGAGAACCGATGACAATCTTGGTTCCATCAAGACTAAGATGCCTACCTTTCATGGGAAAAATGATCCTGAAGCTTACTTGGATTGGGTTAGGCGAGTCGAGCAAGTGTTTGAAGTCCACAGTTACTCCGAAGAGAAGAAGGTGAAACTTGCAGCTATTGAATTTCAAAATTATGCATCTATTTGGTGGGAGCAAGTATGTGCCACAAGAAGGAGAAATAGGGAACAACCGATTGCCACTTGGACTGAAATGAAGCAAGTGATGAGGAAACGATTTGTACCCTTCCATTATACCACGGACTTGTACAATCGAGAGAACGAACATAAACTCAAGCAAGAGAATGAATCTCTCAAGAGGAGGGGTTCCATGCAATCTACCTCTTTAAAGCCGGTTTATGCAAGAGGTGATAAGAAGGTTCATTCAGCATTTTCTAAGACTAAACTTAGAGTTGAACCACCTCATGCGGAGTCATTTTGGGAGACATATCAACGTTTCTACACCAAAAACAAATGGAGTCAAATGGATGCTATCAAAGTGAGTTTTCTAAGAAGGAGATAGCTGACCCTATTCCCAACAAAGGAGTATCTCATCCTATTGAACCATTTGTTGAGGAGGTTGATGATGAGAAAACAATCGAGGGCGTTAAACTAGATAAAGAGATGGAAAAATCTGATGAGATGAGTGGTAAAAAGGAAGAAAAGAGAGAAAGTGAGACGATTTTGAGCAAAAATGTGAGGGCTTATTATTTTTCTAACAAACTTACCTTTGCTTTATTTAGTGTTTCTTCATTTGTGCAGGTTAAGCAAAGTCAAGTGAAGTTAGTCATGCCATGCTCCATTCCAAAGTCACTTGTACAATTCACTAGTTTCCATAGAGTTTGTCTTTTAGGAATTGAATCTATCTGGAATCATCTCATGGAACAATTTCAATTCAAATCTGTCCATACCAAAGGGGAATCACGTCAAATCCACCATGAAGGGAGAATTCCGAAATTTGACTCTCATTTGCTACCTATGGGTCATTCATCATCTTTACCTTCTTTTGAGTATAATTTTCATCCTAACACTTGTATTTCTTATCCAGATTTTGAAGAAAAGTGTAAAAGGCTAGCAATGCCTTCTCAAATTGAATCAATTGGTGAAAGGAATGATGAAGTGTCAAAGGGAGTTTTCACACTTAAAACTTGTTCTATACCTTCTTACCATTTAGTTGATAATGTACCATTACTTCTTTACCCGATTTCAAATTTGTTTCAAGTTGAAGTTTATTTTGTTTTTGTAGGTTGTAAAGCTGTCCACAATTTTCCAGTTTTGATTCAAGACTTACAACCTGATTTTGTGCTTATTCCAACTAAATGTGGTGATCTTTCATGCTTATTCACTCCGCCAAAAGCTGGTGGCCAAGTGCTCAATTTGTCAACTTCAACTTGTGCTAGTTCGAGTAACTCTCATGAAGTGGAATTCAATTGTTTGCTACCTTATATGTTGGAAGATGAGAAATTGTGTGTCACGCAAGATCCCAAAGCTGTCCTTCACAAGTTGTTTAGTGCCTCATCCATGCAACAAGTTACTCCCATTTTATCCAAGCAAGATGATTCAAATCAATGTCAACTAGTGCTGGATTTTACACCTTTGCACAATCAAGGTGTCAATGTGAAGATCCATGACCAAGGACTAATTAGAGAGTTTTGGATTGCCACTTGGGATTTTCACACGCCTTACACAAGCTCTTTCCTACCTTGGCGCATGTCCTTGTTTGAGCGCTTCCCGAAGCTGACCAAACGACATGCAACATGGCTCGTAGTCATTCGTCTACTTCCAACACTGCTGTCCTTTAAGCGCACCATCGATTTGTGGACAACTCACTTTCAAGAGGAGACTTTGAAGATTCGAGGACGAATCTTTTCGAGGAAAGAGGGAATGATGCGGATACGGGTGTGCAATAATTAACTTCAACCTTGGGTCAAGGATCCTTTGGTCCACATTGGCGGTCCGATGACAAGATCAAGATCCAAGAGGGTGAAGGAAGCTTTACGAGCCTTGATCATTCACCATACAAGTAAGGAACAAGCTAAGTTTGAAGATTTGATGGACCATGAAGTTACTTTGTTCACTTGTATGTTTGAAGTAAAGGAGTGATCTCATACTTGTTAGCTTAGTTGGTAGTTGTTTTAAGACTGTCCCGTTTAGTAGTTGTTAGGCGTTGAGTATTTTATTACTTATCGGGCCTTATCGGAAAGCCTTAAAGAGCTAGCTCTTTAAGCTCTTTTATGCGGACCGAATCTCTTCCAGGTTTATGTGGGCCGGATTTTGCCCTAGTTTTAGCCTATAAAAAGGCACCTCTTGTAAGAGTAAAAGACAGATTATTACAACCAGAAATCATGCGGAATTTTCCTTCAAGTTCTTAATCGAACTTACTCTTGAATTCTTGAGTTCATGGCTTAGGATTCAAATCAGACTTTATCGATTAGCTTGTTCCCTAATCGTGGTGTCGCTTCATCCATCCTTATTTGCTTGAGGTTGCTGATTACCTTTGTATGTCAGAGGTCTTGAGTTCATGAGAACAATCGAGTTCAATTTCTGTTGGGAGAAAAGATCCAACTCTGATAATTACAAGGTTGGGAGGTTCTAGGAGGGTCTTCCCCTAGGGTTGCCTATATCATAGACACAACAAAAATAAGAAAAACAAGTAAAAATGTCTAAACTAATAATGTTGTTCTTAGCACCGATATTAACAAATCTTCCCCGGCAACAATGCCAAAAACTTGACGTGCGCAAGGTATACATATACAATTAGTTCATCCACAATCAAGTTTTACATTTATAACATCCTAATTAGCCCACACGCGATTTTTCGCAAGTATACGAGTCGAGAACGAGAATAGAGTATTAAGAGTCGAAGACACAGGGAAGATTTTCAATTACCAGTGTTTTTTGAACTCCTTTATTATCTAGACTATAAACATGAAGTAAAAGTAATAAAATTAATACTAGAAAGTGTGAGGACTCGTAAAATTTCTTATATTTTTCTTAAAAATTCCCTTTTATTTGGAAATTATTACTTTATAATAGCCCTACTACTCAATCACCCCACAATAAGTACAAATGAACCTAGAAAGTAGGGTTTCACTTTTCGTTTTTTAAGTTAGCGTGAATTAGGGTTTTACGCCTATTCGTAGTGCGACTATCCGATACAAAGTGTGGATCAAATGTGGTGATTAAAAGTGAGTTTTAGATGATATTAAGTGTGGGATTAGAGGTGATAATAATAAGTTAGTGAATTGTAAGTTAAAACCCTAGTATATGCGATTTAAGGAAAATCGGCTCGAACCGGCGGGTATCGCTCACTACCGATTGACCACACCACTTGACTACCACTTCCTCACCATAAAATATCATTGATATTGGTGCAAAATATCTCCCTCATCCTCAGCCCTCTTAGCCGAAATATTTGACCAAAAAATGCAAGGAAAAGAAAATATTTGAGATGGATTTTGGTTGCGACAAGTGGCAACCATCCCTTAAGTGTTGACCAACCAATTTTCCACCATATTTATCATCAAAAAACACACAAATTACCCTCATTTTCCTCCTTCTAGCCGTGAACAAGAGAGAGAGTGTGAGCAAGAGAAAAACAACTTCATTTCATCTTGATTTGCACCATTTGAGTGAAAAAAAAACAAGATTATTAACTTGTAAATTGGAAGCTTGGGAAGCTTAGGGAACTAAAAATTTCAAGGGGAAGTGAAGGAGAACACTAGCAAGCTCTAGTTTTGAGGTAAAATGGCTGACTACTCTTTTCTTTTTCCCTTAATCATGTTGGAGTTGTTTAGTAACTTGTATTTGTGATTGTGATGCTTAAATCAAGAGAATTTGGATGATTGGGGTGATGCACTTGAGTTAGGGTTTGAATGATTTCCTTCTCATACATGTTGTATGGATGGTATATGATGTATGCAAGCTTTTATATGAGGTGGTAGTGATGGTTTTAAACTCGAAATGGGAATTATATGTTGATTGTAGCAAATTTCCAGAATTGAAGTTAGTATGCACCCTGTTCTTCCCGATTCTAGTTCACCATGTTAGAAGCCGAATTAGGTTTAGCATAAAACATGAAAGTTGTAGAGAATGATAATTTTTAGGTTCTGTAAATTTTCAACTCAATCCAACACTGTATCATGTGAAAGACAAAAATACCCCTGACTGCCATAGGAAGAACTTTAGGGACAGTTTTCACATTTCACCAATTTGACCACCTGTTCACCCTGATGCGTACTGAATTAGCATTTAGCTAAAACACAAAAGTTGTAGTTCTATGTCTTAGCTTTCCAACTCCCCTAGAATCACCTCGATTGGACTTCGGTAGCCTGAGTTATTGTCATTTAAACATAGCGCGGTTAACTGATCTGTTTGTGCGATTCTGGCTCAGTAATTTCAAATTTTGACCTAGATACACTACGAACTGGACTAGGTGGTCTTCATTAAAGTTGTAGCTCTCTGCCTTAGCTTCGAAACGTATAAATTGCACCTCAATCCGATAAGCGTAGCTGTGGTTGTGTCCGTTACGCAAAACAACGTCAAATCTGTCTTGTGCTAAACTTCATTTCCGCACATGTCCTTAGCTTGATTTTGTACTTGTATGACTTTGAGCCTATTCAACGGCTATTGAAATGAGATTATTTTGTGTGTAACCGTGGGGTTAATTGAGGAAAATAATGAAGCCATAAATGGCTGGAAAATAGGAAAATACAAAGGGCGTGCTGCCCAAATTTACGCTCAAGGACTAGGTAGACATACTTGCAACTTGAGTAAGGGTTAAGAGCGATTACCACTTGAACCATCTAGGATATTTGCGTCTTCTTTTATCGAGGTATATCAGTGAGAATTTGACCGAACTTGTACCCTTGAGAAATACAATCATGACTACTAGGAATACGTTTTCCTTGTACTTTCGACTCAAATGGCATTTCCAAGTATAAATGTTACAAAGTTATATAGTTTGAAAAGCGAGCGAGTGTTTCACGAATATTCTCCAAGTGAATTTCCATTTCTTGATTCTTATTGAACGAAACGTCTAAGTTTCGAACCTTAGTCGATTTTCAAAGTTCTTAAACAAAGTTTTATCGCAGATTTGGACTCCAAACCCGGAGTACAACCCAGACACGATCACTAGAGGCACTACTTTTGGTGAGTACTTCCAAATATCTGATTGAACTTGATATTTGTGATTTATCTTTGACCAATGTGATTACATGATATATATAAGTGATTTGATAGGGCAAGGGTGTACTTTACCGCACTTGCCCTAACATGATTTGTTCTTGTTCATCGATTGCAGTTGACTTGCTATACATGCACATGAATTGTATTTGGCCTAGAATTCCATAAACCCTGTGGCTAGTTAGTCGAGTCGAACCGGCAAGGGCCTGGTCGATTAGCTAATGAACCCTGGGTAGTTAGTGATGTCGAGCGGAATGCTATCTTCTCGACTAATCAGTATACTCGAGTATTACCACCAGTGTTTATCGTAGAGTTCGGGCCCGGTAAGGGGTTTGATCGGTGGACGGAGATTGGAGTTAAGTGGGGTTCTACTAGACTATTTTCTTACTTGAAAGTTGACGGAGTGTCAACTACCAATCGATCAAGCTATGGTGGAGCCGGTATACGAGCAACTGTATCCTTACATGTGACATGTGAAATGTTTGTTATTTGGCTATACGAAGTGTTATTGCTCAATTTTGACTTGTTTGCTCGCTATTTCACTCTATTGCTATTTTTACTTTATTTGATTGCCAATTTGATATTTGAAACTTCACTGAGCTTTAGCTCACTTCATTAGTTTTGTTTTCCTTACAAGGGTACGAGCGAGACGTGAGTCGCGTACAGACTAGTACAGGCTAGATATTTTGAATTTTGATATGTACTCGCGCTATTACTCGACTAGGATGCTTTGTACTTGGATTGTATTCACTTTGAAGACTTTTGGTAAATAGAAGCTTTGTATCTTAGTTTGTGCATCGATATGTATTATAGGTTTGAATTGCGTTGTTATTTATTGTCTATGGATGTACACGTGAGATGCTAGTGAGTGAGTCCTGGCGAGAGTTGGACAGGCGGTCCACCGAACCCTCTGATACGCCTAAGGGGGAGGTGCGGTCGTCACAGGTGGTATCAGAGCCTAGGTTTGAATTGATCTGGGTAGTTTGAGTGATTTATCCTTGCTATGCCGCGGTTATAGTTTGGTTACGATAGGCTGGGGTGTCGCACTTAAGAATAGGCCCTTTGCCTTGATTTATATGTCTAACTTATTTCTTCTTGTGCTATTACTTGTAATGTAGAGGATGGAGGGTAAAGATGCTGATGGGGGTGCTGGGCCATCTCAGCCTGTGCCTACTGATGAGATACACCTCGAGGGACCCGTATGTCGCGTATTGACCTATCAGGAGACCCCAAGTGGGCCCGTGTGTCGGTGGTCCCCGGCACGCAAGATCCGGCGCTGCGACTGCTGGAAGACCTATTCCTACCCCGATCGAGTAATCCTCACAGTAGATAACGAGTGGAGACGATTGGGTAGTGCCAATCGTAGGTGCCAGGTGGAGATCGAGCATCTCCAGGCTGCTCTCCGAGCCCACGGTGCCAGGATCCGAGAGCTTGAGGCCTTAATTCGGGAGGAGCAGGAGCGGACGAATGCCTTCAGGGAGCAGGCACAGGCGACTACTGATCGCCTTGTATGGGTAGTTGGAGATGTCCGAGATCGGACCGACCATATTTTGACCGAATACGGGGCTCTAGTGGATGATGTGGCCCAGAATTTGGTCGGAGAGGGTCAAAGGCAGACAGTCCCTGGTGCTCCTGAGGAGGAGTCGGAGGAGGACCCCGAGGAGGATCCTGAAGAGGATCCAGAGGATGAGTCGGTTGCACCTACCAAGTCGGTTGGGTCGGCATCTAGTTAGACCTCTCGTTGGGTTTGTGTGACGACCCCGCCTCCCCCTAAGGCGAACCAGAGGGTTCGGCGGGACGCCTGCCCGGCTCTCGCCGGGACTCAGTCGTTCACTAAAGTCCTCAAATAGATTGCAAGAATAAACCTCAAATATTACAATATAAATCTCCAATATACATCAAATTCACCAAAAATTACATATCAAAAGCGAAGCGGAAATAATTCACAACTATACATAAAATGATTCCAAATCCAAATTGTACAACATAAAGGCCATCCATTCACGTGAATAGGCACAACAAGTCCTGCCTTTGCCTTGAGCCCTGTGGAGGGGAATAAAATAGTTTTGGGGTGAGCTAGAAGCTCAGCGAGTAACCAGCAAAATCATTAAGCAATATATTTCACAATGTTGCATTTCGATGTTTTCGATGATGTCATGATTCAGAGATCAAATGTACGTTTATTGCTCTCGTGAGCCGGTGAAATCATAGCACTTGAACACCCAACGCTCAAATATATCATAACACACGAATAGAGGGAGGAAGCCCCTTTTTGAGCTCCAGATAACCATGAACATGAACCACAAACAGAATGGAGACGTTGGTGTCCAGCACAAGACTTTCCCAGAACTCATTGAAGCCCAAATCATATCATGAATTCACATGCAAGCACGCATGAGATGCAATCGAATAAATAATGCAAGAAACATTTCACAAATAACTTTGGAAATAGTTTAGGGTCACTCACCTCCACGGCTCTGAAACCATCCATCATATTGCATTACTTCACTCAAGTCCAAGCCCTAAAGCACAAACGCAAAGCAATCAAGCCCATTCCAAATTCGGACAGCATTTCCCCTGAATTTGCTAACTTTTCCAGCCATCACGGCTTCATTATATCCTCAGCCAGTCCCAAAGGTACACACACAACAACAAGTTCATCCAATAGCCATTCAGCAAGCTCCAAGTAGTACTAGTACAAGTCAAGCTAGGGAAAAGTCCGGAAATGAAAGTTTAGCTCAAACCAGAAAAACAGTTTTGGACGTCACTTTGCGGTAATGGCACAACTTGCACTACGATTATCGGATTAGGGTGTAAGACCCACCATTTCGAAGCTAAGAACCAGGGCTATAACAATGTAGAAGGTCACTCAGTCCAAATCCCAGCACAACTAAGTCAAAAATGCAGAATACCAAACCAGGACCGTAATTGCAGGTTTACAAATCACACAATGCTGTAATTCGCCCAACTCAGTCTACACAGGTCCAAATGCATTGATTCCAAAGGCATATGATAGCTAAGACATCAAGATACATTTCATCAGAAGACACCAACATCCAAATCCAAAGTAATTCCAGTCAAAACAGACGATTACAAGCACAGTTCGCACATTCTGATCACCCAGAACAGCAACAGTAAAAACGACATAACTCACTCTACACTACTCCAAATGACCTGAAATTTTGTAGGCACCTTTAAACTGTCATTCCCTACAACTTTCATGTTTTAAGCCAAGGCCAATTCGGCCTCTATCTAGGACCTAAAAATTCGGACAGAATGTTCATCACAAAACCCTCACTTTTCAATTTTTGGTCCAAAACAGAAATTGGTTGCAATTAATCACTTTTTCCACCTCATAGAGTCCTTAAACATCATTTCCAATCATCATACATGACCCCATAATCATGCTTATAGTAAAACAGAAAAATCCCCAAAAATAATAAAACTTCACCAATTCAACCAAAACTCAAGATTTAATCCATAAATTTGCATCTTATACAACCACTAAGCATGCTTTAAGCATCAATTAAAGGAGGAGGGTGGTTCTTCACAACTTACCTTTAAAACAAGAGAGAGAGAGCTATGGGTCACCTTAACTTTCCAAACAACTTCACACACCAACTCACAATCACTACTTGAAGAGGTTTTATGGAAGGAATTCAAGATTAAACGGTTAGTTTGTGAGATTGGACAAGATTGGAGCAAGAAACTTGGAAGCTTTTCTTTCTTTTCTTGTAAGAAGAGGTTCAGCCAAGCTTGAAGGAAAAATGGAAGATTTTTGGTCAATTTTGATATTAATTTGGTAAAGGCATGAATAGTGGTCAAATGGCAAGACTAACTCTTATGGTGACACTTGTCACCTTTAGGTTTAAAACTTATCTTTTTGTCTCTCCAATACAAATATCTTAACACTTTGTAAAATAATATCACTTAATACAAAATTCCAACAAGTTGTCAAAAATATAATGCATTTACCGTACTTGCGGGTCCCACGTCCAAAATACGCTTTTAATTTCTCAAAAACTAACCGATACTAGAAAAATCATTTGAAAACTATATTTGCTCATAAACTTGATCTGGGGAATTTTTCTAATCAAGAAAATGTAGAAAAGGCGGGCGTTTAAAAAAATAAACCCTAGAAAATTAGAAAATTTCCGGGTTCTCAAACACATTTTTTTCGGGGTGTCACAGTTTGACTTTTTGCTAGGGTTGAGAGATTTTTGTGAGCTAGTTAGGGGCATAGTGGGATGACACGTCGCTTTTGTTTTGGAAATTTGACGTGTTAAGGTTCATGTGTATAGTGCTTCTTTTGTTCTATGTCCCTTAGGTAGTATAGCCTTTGACTTGACTTGACTAGGTTGACATGTACAGTATTTTTCACTTGCTATATGCCTTCTTTTGCTCTATAAATAAAGGCCATGTTTGTTTTGAATGTGTTTTATGGTCTCTGTTTTATGATTTGAAAATGTTTTATCCGAGCCATTCCTTATTTCGCTTATATTTATATAGTTGGTGTGACGCCCCGAAAAGTATAAGTACGAGAACCCGGAAATTTTCTAATTTTCTAGGGTTTATTTTTTTTTAATCGCCCGTCTTTTCTACATTTTCTTTATTAGAAAAATTCCCCAGATAAAGTTTATGAGCAAAGATAGTTTTAAAATGATTTTTCTGGTATCGGTTAGTTTTTGAGAAATTAAGAGCGTATTTTGGACGTGGGACCCGCTAGTGCGGTAAATGCATTATATTTTTGACAACTTGTAGGGAATTATTTCCGCTTTGCTTTTGACATGTAATTATTGGAGACTTGGATGTATATTTGTGGACCATGTGATGTATATTTGAGATTTATATTGTAATTCATTTGAGGATTGTAGTGAACGACTGAGTCCCGGCGAGAGCCGGGCAGGCGGCCCGCCGAACCTTTTGGTTCGCCTTAGGGAGAGGTGGGGCCGTCACAGTGGGCTAGTCAAGATCATGGAAGGAAGAAGGAGTCAGGGTCGGGGAGCTACTCAAGGACATGGCTCTAATCGTGGGAGAGGGGGTAGACAAGCCCAAGAATCAGTGCAAGAACCGAGAGGGGAGAGAAGTGGAACGGCGGAGTCGCAACCTGGACCCCGAGTGGAAGAGGGAGATCAGGTGGCTACGGCGATCCAACAAATGACCAATATTCTTGCGCGTTTGGTAGAGCAACAGGGTCAAGCCCCTGTAAACCAACCTAGGGATCCCAATATGGGACAAGATAGAGCCCTTGAGAGATTTCAAAAGTTCTCTCCTCCTAAGTTCCTGGGAGGACCGGACCCTGAGGGAGCCGAGAGATGGTCGGAGACCATGATTAATATCTTTGCCGCTCTGAACTATGCGAAGGATAGGCAAGTGCACTTTGCTGCTTTTCAGTTCGAAGGTCCGGCCAGAGCTTGGTGGAATGTAATTAAAGCTAAGTGGGAGAGAGAGGGAACCGCATGGACCTGGTTGAACTTCGTGTGGGAGTTTAATGAAAAATACCTCCCACCTATTGTCCAAGAGAAGAGAGAGGACAATTTTATTAAGCTCTAGCAGGAAACTTTGAGTGTGGCTGAATACGAGACCCAGTTTATGAAATTATCTAAATTTGCTCCTGAATTGATAGCCACGGAGCAAAGAAGGATAAGAAGGTTTGTTCAAGGGCTCAATATGGAGATACAAGAGGCCTTGGCGGCAGCTCAAATCAATACTTTTACTGAAGTTTTGGAGAAGGCCCAAAGAATCGAGATTGCCAGGGCACAAGTAAGGAACTTTCACACGAAACGAAAAGGGGCGCCCAGTGAAAGTCAAAAGCCGGCACAACGTGATCGAAGCATGCCACCCTCTAAAGCCGGTCGTGGAACTGGGGGTGGAAGGTTTACGGGTACGCCGAGAGGAGGTCAAGGTGGAAGAGGAGGACAGGAGAGAGGTGGTCCACAGGGGGGCCAGACCTCCACTCCCCGCGTGATGTGTGGATATTGTGGGAAATCAAATCACACCGAGGATAATTGCTAGAGAAAGGCTCGAAAGTGCCTAAGGTGTGGAAGCACGGAGCACCAGATCGCTAACTGCTCACTAATCAGCGATACTCAGTCGGCTGGTAAATCGAACCCGAAACCAACCACCGCAGGAGGGACTAGGTCAAGGGTACCGGCCAGGGTATATTCATTGGACCAACAATCGGTATCTGAACCAATGGAGGTAGTGGAAGGTACGATTCCTGTTTTTCATCGGTTAGCCAAAATTTTGATAAACCCTGGTGCCACTCATTCTTTTGTTAGCCCTGCATTTATGCTTGGAATTGACATGAAAGTTGAAGTTGAAAGGCTACCTTATGAGTTAGAAGTAAGAACACCTACGGGTAATCAAACTTTACTTGCGAATGAGGTGTATAGAAATTGCGATATTTGGATTGGTGAGCGGAAGTTAGTAGTCGACCTCATAAGTCTAGCCATTAAAGGGTACGATGTTATTTTAGACATGGATTGGCTAGCGCATTATCATGCTCGGGTAGATTGTAGGATGAAGGTAGTCGAGTTCTGTGTACCAGGTGAGGCAACTCTAAAGTTAGACGTGAGGGGTATGTTAGCCTCATCTGCGCTCGTTTCGGGAATAAGGGCTAGGAAATTGCTTAGTCATGGGGCATGCGATTATTTAGCTTTTCTCGTTAATACCCCGGGAGAAAAGATTAAGCTAGAGGACATGCTGGTGATCAGTGAGTATCTGGACGTATTTTCGGAGGAGTTGGGGTATTTGCCACCCGAAAGAGAAATTGAATTTAAGATTGACCTAGCACCAGGAACTACTCCCATTTCGAAAACCCCTTTATCGAATGGCACCTGCTAAACTTAAGAAGTTAAAAGTTTAATTGCAAGACTTGCTAGAACGGGGGTTCATACATGAGAGTGAGTTACCGTGGGGAGCTCCAGTGTTATTTTTTAAAAAGAAGGACGGGAGTTTAAGGTTATGCATTGACTATCAAGGCTTAAATGCAGTAACCGTTAAGAATAAGTATCCTTTGCCCCACATCGATGAGTTGTTTGATCAATTACAAGGGGCAGTGGTGTTCTCTAAGTTGAATTTTCGACAAGGATATTATCAATTGCAAATTAGAAAGGAGGATGTGCCAAAAACGGCCTTTAACACCCGATATGGGCATTTCGAGTTTGCAGTAATGCCTTTTGGCTTAACTAATGCCCCTGCGGCATTCATGGATTTAATGCATCGGGTGTTTAAACCTTATTTGGATAAATTTGTGATGGTGTTTATTGATGATATCCTAGTGTACTCGAAGACAAGGGAGGAACATGAGCAACACTTGAGGATAGTATTGCAAACCCTAAGAGAGCACCAGCTGTTTGCCAAATTTAGCAAATATGAATTTTGGTTAGAGAAAGTGGCGTTCCTAGGCCATATCATTTCGAATGATGGGCTTACTGTAGACCCAGCTAAAGTGGAAGCTGTAGCAAAATGGAAACGGCCGGAGAATCCTACGGAAGTACGAAGTTTTCTAGGTCTCGCGGGGTACTACCGCCGATTTATAAAGAATTTCTCGAGAATTACGGGACCCCTAACGAACTTGACAAAGAAACAAGGGAAGTACCTTTGGGATGCTAAGTGCGAGAATGGGTTTCAAGAGCTTAAAAGGCAATTGACCATGGCTCCAGTGTTAGCTTTGCCTAATGTAACAGATAGTTATACAGTCTATCTGATGCATTGAGAGAGGGGTTAGGGTGTGTTTTGATGCAAAATAGGAATGTGATTGCCTATGCATCTCGAAAGTTAAAGCCTCATGAGCAAAACTATCCAACCCATGACTTGGAGCTTGCAGCTGTTGTGTTTGCTTTGAAGAAATGGCGGCATTACTTATACGGGGTGACATTTGAGGTATTCACGGATCATAAGAGCCTCAAGTACCTATTTTCTCAAAAGGAGCTAAACCTAAGACAACGTCGGTAGGTGAAATTTTTAGAGGACTATGATTGTACGATCAATTACCATCCAGGAAAGGCCAACGTTGTAGCAGATGCTCTAAGTCGAAAAGCTCAACTAGCAAGTTCAATGGTGGGAGAGTAGAGCCTATTAGAGGATGTGAGTGAATGGAATCCTCGTTTGAAGTCGCAGAAAGTTATTTTTGAAAATATTGAGGTGAAATCGACACTATTAGATCGGATTAAAGAGGGCCAAATGAAGGAACCGATGGTACAGAAGTGGGTGGAAAGAGTGAAGAATGGGGAGTTGCCCAACTTTAACTTAAGTCCTAACGGGATTTTAAGGTCTCAAAATCGCGTCGTTGTACCTAGGGATGAAGAGTTAAAGAGGGAGATTTTGGAGGAATCCCACCGTTCTAGGTATACGATGCATCCAGGCAGTGGTAAAATGTACCAGGATCTCAAAAGTCTATATTGGTGGGATAATATGAAGGCGGAGATTGCCCAGTTTGTGCAAAAATGTCTTACATGCCAACAAGTGAAAGCTGAGCATCAAAAACCGTCAGGTCTGTTACAGCCTTTAGAGATTCCTGAATGGAAGTGGGAGCATATAACGATGGATTTCCTATCGGGGTTACCAAGAACTCAAAAAGGTCATGATGCGATCTGGGTGATAGTAGATCGATTAACTAAGACCGCACACTTCTTGCCAGTTAATATGAAATATTCTTTGGAAAAACTTGCCAAACTCTATATGGACGAAGTGGTGAGACTACATGGGGTACCAGTGAGTATCGTATCCGATAGAGACCCCAGATTTGTGTCTTGATTCTGGCAAAAGTTGCAAGAGGCTCTAGGGACTAAGTTGAGTTATAGTACAGCGTATCATCCTCAAACTGATGGACAATCGGAAAGGACCATTCAAACTCTTGAGGATATGCTGAGAGCCTGTATTGTAGATTTTGGAGGAAGTTGGAGCCAATATTTAACCCTGGTTGAGTTCGCGTATAACAATAGTTATCACTCCTCTATCCAAATGGCCTCATATGAAGCATTGTATAGACAAAGGTGTTGATCTCCAATCCATTGGGACGAAGTAGGAGAGAGGAAGATTATTGATCCGGCTACAATACCTTGGGTTGAGTAAGCTTACGAAAGGGTAAAGGTGATTCGTCAGAGGCTTCAAACAGCCCAAAATCGACAAAAGAGTTATGCCGATCATCAACGGAAAGATTTCGAATTTGAAATAGGAGATAAAGTATTTCTTAAAATTACTCCCTTGAAAGGAAAGATTAAAGGAGGAAAAGGGAAAAAGTTGCAACCGAGATACATAGGACCTTTTAATATACTCCAGCGGATAGGAAAGGTGGTTTATCGACTAGAACTACCAGCTAGTTTGTCTCGAATTCACGATGTGTTTCATGTTTCTTTGCTTAAGAAGTATCATCCGGATCCGACTCACATTTTGCCACCAGAAGATATCGAACTGGACGAGTCTTTAACCTATGAGGAGCGACCTATTCGAATACTAGATAGGAAGGTGAAAGACTTGAGAAATAAGCAGATTCCACTGGTTAAGGTTCTATGGAAACATCATGAGATGGAGGAAGCAACCTGGGAACTGGAGAAGGACATGCAAGAGAAGTATCCCGAGTTGTTTACAACTAAAGGTATGAATTTCGAGGTCGAAATTCTCTTAAGGGGGAGAGAATGCGAGGACTCGTAAAATTCTTATATTTTTCTTAAAAATTCCCTTTTATTTGGAAATTATTACTTTATAATTGCCCTACTACTCAATCACCCCACAATAAGTGCAAATGAACCTAGAAAGTAGGGTTTCACTTTTCGTTTTTTAAGTTAGCGTGAATTAGGGTTTTACGCCTATCCGTAGTGCGACTATCCGATACAAAGTGTGGATCAAATGTGGTGATTAAAAGTGAGTTTTAGATGATATTATGTGTGGGATTAGAGGTGATAATAATAAGTTAGTGAATTGTAAGTTAAAACCCTAGTATACGCGATTTAAGGAAAATCGGCTCGAACTGGCGGGTATCGTTCACTACCGATTGACCACACCACTTGACTACCACTTCCTCACCATAAAATATCATTGATATTGGTGCAAAATATCTCCCTCATCGTCAGCCATCTTAGCCGAAATATTTGACCAAAAAATACAAGGAAAAGAAAAAATTTTGAGATGGATTTTGGTTGCGACAAGTGGCAACCATCCCTTAAGTGTTGACCAACCAATTTTCCTCCATATTTATCATCAAAAAACACACAAATTGCCCTCATTTTCCTCCTCCTAGCCGTGAACAAGAGAGAGAGAGAGTGTGAGCAAGAGAAAACAACTTCATTTCATCTTGATTTGCACCATTTGAGTGAAAAAAACAAGATTCTAAACTGATTAACTTGTAAATTGGAAGCTTGGGAAGTTTAGGGAACTAAAAATTTCAAGGGGAAGTGAAGGAGAACACTAGCAAGCTCTAGTTTTGAGGTAAAATGGCTGACCACTCTTTTATTTTTGTAAGGATCGAAGACAACCAAGTGGAAGAGGTAAGCAATGTAAAGATCACAAATGTAACAATAAGTAAATAAAAAGGAAAGAATTGCAAACCAATTAACTACCCAACTCCTCTTGAGCTTGTAGATTAATTCAAACAAGCTTCTTCAAGTTGATGAATTACAATCACTCTTGTGTACAAAGGAAGGTTCACCTCCTCCTTGCCCCGAACTCCACTCGGTCAAGTTAGGAAGTTTTACTACCCCTCAGGACAACCCTCACAGAGCTACACTCATGAAGTATTCACTCACAAATGAAAAGCTTACAATGAACCTCACACCACTAAGACTACAAATCTTCTTTGGAGAGTGTTTTCTCACTAAAACTACTCTAGATCTTTTGTATCTTCAGTGTGCAAAAATTATTTGAAGATTCTGACCATACTCTATTTATAGGAGACCAAGAAAGTGCTTCATTAATGCTTCCAACGGATAGAAAGTAGCTGAACAATCAACTAGCCGTTGGAGTATCGGACGTCTGGTACTCCTGTTTTTTGCGTCCGATAGCAGGCAGTGAGTTTGAGAAATTTTCTTCAATTCTATCGAACGTCCGGTGCAAGCTCTTTGTGCGTCCGACAGCAAACAAAGAGATTTGAGAAATCATCTTGTTTCTATCGGACGTCCGGTGGAGACATATTCAGCGTCTGATGGTTTCGTCGACTTTGAAGGATCCTATCGAACGTCCGATGCTTGCGTCCGATCGAGGTCAGTGATCCAGGGGGAATGTCTTATTTCCTTCGGACGTCCGGTGGTGGAGTTCTTCATGCGTCCGAAGTTACGCAATGATTATCGGACCGTCCGATCCAAGCGTCCGACAGCTTTCCGCAGCCTTTGTCCCTTTCAATTGCACTGATCTTTGAATCTGATTTGCTTCACAACTGAAAATATTTCTTGAAGAGATATTAGTATTATCCAATTTTATGTAAACACAAAAGTTAAGGACGAAGGTAAACACTTTTTCCCTTAATCATGTTGGAGTTGTTTAGTAACTTGTATTTGTGATTGTGATGCTTAAATCAAGAGAATTTGGATGATTGGGGTGATGCACTTGAGTTAGGGTTTGAATGATTTCCTTCTCATACTTGTTGTATGGATGGTATATGATGTATACAAGCTTGTATATGAGGTGGTAGTGATGGTTTTTGTGACAGCCCCACCTTCCCCTAAGGCGAACCAAAGGGGTTAGCGGACTGCCTGCCCAGCTCTCGCCAGGACTACGGTACAGTTACACGCGTTCAAATACGTTTCGGGAAAACAAAAGTGCGCTCGGACAAGCCATAAGTATCAAAATAGCAAAAATAAAAAAAAATGGAAAACTGAATAGTGGCCTGGATAGTAGAATCCAAACATCAATTTAACATATACTCATTGAAATCCAACATTTACAACCATAGTGGCATGGCACAGACATTCATTAA
Organism: Coffea eugenioides; assembly: GCF_003713205.1. Classification (NCBI taxonomy): domain Eukaryota; kingdom Viridiplantae; phylum Streptophyta; class Magnoliopsida; order Gentianales; family Rubiaceae; genus Coffea; species Coffea eugenioides. The sequence continues at coordinate 43,740 of NW_020864555.1, forward strand.
GGAAGTACATATTCAGTTTGCCTATCAAAAGGAAATGAACCCGTTACACATTAAGGCTTCATTTCAAGAGCTATACAAAAGACATTTACAAGCTCAATTTGGCAAGTGACTATCCAATCCATTCTCAAAAGTAATTATATCCCTGTAAGGAAAACAAATAACACGGAATGAGCTAAAGCCCAGTGGTATACTATTACATAAGCAACCAAAGTCACATAAGGATGAACTTTCATTTAAAGTGCACAAATAAGCAGTAAAACAAAACGGAAAAGGATACGATCGGCTCTCAAGAGCCCATTTCCACGCTTGCAATCTTGATCCAACCTCATTGACCCTCCGTCAATGAAAAGTAACCATCCGTAGACATCACTTACATCCAACCGTCCAACTATCATACCCCAACCGGGCCCGCACTCCATTCAGTCATTTTGGTAATACTCGAGTATACCGGAACCAAAGGTCTCATTACCACAAGATTCCACAGTACAGTCCCCGTGGCATGACAATTTTCACGACCAAGCCCTCGTCGGCTCGATCCAATTGACTACCAAACGGGGTTGAGCTCAGTGATACAGTAAAGCCATTGGACATTCGCCCAAATGATACCAAATCAGTTTCCATGAAGGGAATTCAGTATTTCATATATCAAGTGCAGTAATTCAGTAATGCAAGCACTAGCCATGCATGGAATCACAAGGGGTGAGGGCGGTCAAGTACACCCTCACCTCAATCATTTCCAATAACCAATTAAGCCTTCAAGGCATCAATACACATAGCACAAAGCCACATTATAACAAGTAAGTGAGTAGTATACTCACCAAGCAAGAAAGTGGTATTTCATGCACCACGATCACCAAGACGTCGTGAGCTATCGTCACGCCCTAGAGCATGTAAACAAATACCATAAGACTCGATAACGAGTCATAAAGTCAAACCAATTATCGCCCAATAGGGTTTCATGCATGGAAATTCAAGTGTTAAATACTTAACCTTTACTCAAGTCGAGAATATAGTTTTCTAAATCTCGAGTAAAAATTCGGGCGGCATGCCCTTTGTGTTTACCAAATTTTCCAGCCATAAGGCTTCATTATTTTTCTTCAATCACAACCCAACAACACACATATAAGCATTTCATGTCAAGAGCCGTTCCATAGGCTCACAATATCATAAAACAAGAAACCATACCGAGCCATAAACAACACCAATTCACAACCCCAATAGGGTTTTATAAACATATACAAGCATGAAAGCAAACCAGAAATTAAGAAAGGGCTTTAACCTAAGCCTTGATAAGAAAACCGGATTTGACCTCATAATGCGGTAATGGCACAACTCTCGCTACAAATGTCGGATGGGGGTGTAAGACCCACCATTTCGAAGCCAAGAAACAGAGCTACAACAATGTAGAAGGCCTCTCAGTCCAAATCCTAGCACAACTAGGTCAAAAGTACCAAATACCAAACCAGAATTACCAAAACAGGTTTGCAAAACACACAAAACTGTAATACGTCAATCTCAGCCTACACAGGTCCAAATGCCGAAATTCCAAAGGCATAAGTTAGCTAAGACATCCAGCTACATTTCCACAGAAGATACCAACTTCAAAATCCAAACCAATTCCAGTCAAAACAGGCAATTACTATCGCAGTTCGGACATTCTGTGCACCAAAAACAGCAACAGTAAAAACGGCATAACTCACTCTACACTAGTCCAATTGCCCTGAAATTTTGCAGGAACACTAAAATCATCAATACCTACAACTTTCATGTTTTTGAGCAAAGTCCAATTCGGCCTCTATCTATGACCTCAAATTTCGGACAGAATAGGGGTTCATGAACCCTAACTTTGCACATTTCATTCAAATTCCAAAATTGGTTGCATTTAACAACAATTCACACCCACTAGAGTCAAAGCCCCTTATTACAAACCATCAAAAACAACCACACCATCAAGATCATATGAAACCAGAAAATTCATCATAAAATGGAAAACTTCACCAAATCAAGCCAAACCAAGAGATAAATCATATAATCCATCACTTTAGCCACTTCTAAGCATAATATAACCATCATTAGGTATAGGGAAGAGGTTGTAGCATCACTTACCAAGAAACAAGGGAAAGAGAGATTGTGGACACCTTTGCTCTTCAAAACAACTTCACTACAACCCTTACGAGCACTAGAAGGTAGGATTTTATGGAGTGGAATCTTGTTTATTTGGTTGATTTAGATGATTTGCTAGTAGAAAGCTTGAAGATTGAAGAGTTCTTCTTCTTGCAAGAGAGTGAGAGAGAGCCAGCCAAGGAGAAAGAAAAATGAGGAAATTTTGTGAATGTTTGATATTTAATCCTTTGGTCAAAAAAGTCAAGAAAGTGAATAGTAATTCTTAAAGTCCAACCAATGAGATTGTGACACTTGTCACACTCATTAAATGCATTCCAATCCTTTCTTTTCTCTCTCACATCAATAAAATCTCACTCTCTACTTATCTCTTAACACCCGATAAATTTTACACAGTATCCGAAACTTAACCTTATTGGCCGAATTTTTCCGAACTTATCGCACCAGTGGGTCCCACGTCCAATATATATGCTTAATTTTCTAAAAATTCTCCCATACTAGAAAAATCATCTTAAATCTATAATTAAGCATAAAATCTACCAGAAAATATTTCTAAGCCCGAAAATGCAAAAATATAAGCAATTAAAGGGTAATAAACCCTAGGAAAATATTAGGGTTTTACGGGTTCTCACACTCTCCCCCACTTAAAAGAATTTCATCCTCGAAATTTCTCACCTTAATCCCCGAATAGGTTTGGGTATTTCTTTCGCATTTCCTCTTCCATTTCCCAAGTAGCTTCCTCAACTCCGTGGTTTCTCCACAGCACCTTTACTAATGGAATCTTCTTGTTGCGAAGCTCTTTGACCTTCCGATCAAGTACCTGAACTGGTTTCTCTTCATAGGCCAGTGATTCATCTACTTCGATATCCTCCGGTTGCAATACATGGGATGGGTCTGGATGATACTTCTTTAGCATCGAGATGTGAAATACATCATGGATTCGAGATAGACTGGATGGCAGTTCCAATCGATACGCGACCGCTCCAACCCTCT
>NW_020864556.1:0-18951 GCF_003713205.1 Coffea eugenioides
TCTTTTTTCTTTTGTTTTTTGTTTTTCTCTTTTTCTTCATTTTTTTTCATTTTTCATCATTTTTTTCTTTTTTTTCTTTTTTTTTAATAGCAAAGGGAATAATAATTTTCTAAAAAAATAATCATGAGAAGAGTATTGCACTTATTGACCATATTTATCACTTAACTTATAAAATCCAATAAAGAGAAGAAATTTCATCAAATATGCAAAAAAATATAGGCATAATTTTCTCCACTTCACAAGATATATTTTCCTACAAATGCAAAATTATAATCACATAATAGTCATTTCCAAGTTAAATGAGAAAAGAAGTTTCCAAATCACATATATTTATCTCAAATGTAGAAGGAATTTGAACTACTAATGGTATGAAACTTGTTACCCCTTGGATAAAATCGAAAAAATATGAAACTTTTTGGGGCAAGTTTGCAATTTTGGACAAGATTTTAGAAAAATTTTGAATTTTAACACAAGTCCAATATTTGCAACTAATAATTCAATCACATACAATATATATAATCTCAATTCTCCCCCCACACTTAACATACACATTGTCCTCAATGTGTAAGAAGGAAAATCAAGATAAAAAAAAATAATACTCCCCTATGATGTGATTGAATATGAAGCTTCAAAATCCATTGTCCGTTTATCTCCAACGCTTCATAAGTTCCATTGAATAACCATTAGTAATAATAATCGAAACATAGAAAATAAGAAACAAAAGTGATAACAAAGGCTTAATAAAACAAAACGGCGATCCGTAATTTCAAACCTTTGTTTTGGTGATGTACCTATATACAATATACAATAAGCAACTCAAGGTACAAGAAAATATATGAGGAAAAGAAGAAAAAAGAGAATCAAGGAATCTGCATTTTTTTTTCTCCGAAAACGCGACTCATCAAAACGCGCCACCAAGCCGCGTTTTATGAAGTCGCGTTTCTTCACATATCTTGCAGGATCGAAAACGCGACTATGCTTAAAAACGCGACTTTGAGTCGCGTATTTGAAGTCGCGTTTTTGGTTTCTGAACAGGCTGGAAAACGCGACTTGGTAGAAAACGCGACTTCCTGTCGCGTTTTGAAGGCGCGTTTTCTTCAGTATAGATGCAGAATTGAAAACGCGATTATGGAAAACGCGATTCTAAGGCGCGTTTTCAGCCCAAGTGCGTTTTCTTCTGCGAAATTTTTGCAGAAAGCCAATTTTGAAAAATTATCATTTGTACCCCAATCACTCAAAATGCATCATAGATCATTTGTTTGCTAAAATTCTCAATGCATGCACATGTAAAATGATCAAAATATGCATTTTAACCCCTTCTAACAAATCAAAAACAACAATTACTCAAATTGAGGGGTTGAGTTCCTTGATCGAATTTCGCCTTTTTCACCTCATTTGGTCACTTTTGCTTCCATTTCCAATACCTACAAATGAAAAATAACAAAATAACTCAAACACATACTTTAAACATAAAATCACCCCAAAATAACATAAACTTAAACAAACATTGGGTTGCCTCCCAATAAGCGCTTTTATTTATAGTCGTTGGCTCGACTATTGAACCTCATTTTTCAAGGAGGTTTAGTTAACGAATAATCCACCATTTTAGGCCGTGGTGGATCATTAAATGGTGACTTTATAGCAAAAGCCACATGATCTAATGATGTGAGAAATGGAATTGACTTACCTATCCCAAGTGTTTCATAAATATTACCTTGAATATGCACCACTTGAGAATTCACCAAAGAAAATGTCATGAGAGTATCTTGGACAGCAATACCTTTAAAACATATACTTTCACTGCACTCCTCAAGAGGGGTGAAAAATGAGTCATTAAAACTCACCTCTTGAGGCTCAAAGTTAGTTTCAAAGGTATTATCATGTGAAATGGATATTTGCTCATTGAAATATAATTGAGATTCATCATTTTCATCCAAATGCAATCCATTTTCACATACAACATTTCCACCATTCATGCTAGGATCATTTTGCAAATTATTAGAAGAAATAACTTCACACAATACACTCAATTGCTCATTTATTCTGCCAAAGTGAGAAGTTAATTCATCTATTCTTTTTTCAATCCTATCAAAACGGTCGGAAGTCACATTAGCTAATTTTTCTAAAGCTAACTCCCAAGATGGCTTAGAATCATTAGCTACCATTTCAATTGCCAACTCCCAAGATGGTTTTGATTCATATTGGATACATTCAGGTTGGTAATCGTAAAAATATGAGGAATTATTATAAGTACATTGATTATCCCAACCACACACAGGAGAATTGTTCCAATTAGCACTATATTGATCAAAACAAGGATTGTAATGCTCTAATTCATCATAATAATCCACATTTTGTGCTTGCATACATGTATTAGTAGCATGATAACCTCCACACAAGTCACAAATCACATGATAAGAATTAAAATCATTAACATTCCTCCCTTGCTCAATTTCATGCATAATTGTGTCCATCATAACATCAAATTTTGCCTTTAAGCACCTTAAACCATCTTCAAAAGACATACCTTCAGTAATTTCTTGGTTACCTCTGTTGAAGGAGCTTTGTACTTGGTAACCATCCATTGCCAATCTTCCACTTCTCAAGCATTGTCCTCCAAATTGACCTACCCTCCACATTACCTAAAATTGCTTTTAAACAACTTAAGAGCAAAATTAGTAAGAAGACTAGGTGATAAAACACATACACATATAAAATACTAAAATAACAGAAAATAACATTCACAATATAACTAATAATATGTCTAAACTAATAAAGTTGCTCTTCACACCGATATTGCCAAATCTTCCCCGGCAACGGCGCCAAAAACTTGACGGGTATTTTACATACGTGCAAGCTAAAAAATACCGAATTACACCCGTTCACTGCAAGTATACAGATCAACTAGTAGTTTAGGGTATATATCGGGTCGATCCCACAGGGAAGAATGCAATTACCGATGTTTTCAAACTCCTTTATTATTTAGACTACCACAAATATAAAATTTAAGAAAATAACACTAGAAAGCTCCTAGAGATATGGAATTCCTTACTACTCTTGCAAATGAGATTATCGGTTAAGTGAATGCTATTATCTTGATTAGTTATGGCGTAATTTCCTAATGTATGTGAAACCTACTTTCGTAGTGAATCAACTATACTTGTAATTAAGTCATACCTACTCTCGTGGTTATGAAATTAACTACAAGTTCATTTCTTCTATGAAATTACATGAAACAAGTCACTTAAGCCGCATAGGTGCACCTCTACTTTCGTGAGTGTACTCCCTAGGCTTATCACTTCTTTGAACTAGTGTTAAATTCCAATTTTCAATGCAAACTTAACACCTTAAGATTATCATAATTAATGGCCAGTTAATCATGATTAGATAACCAAAAGTGATAAATAGCTTGCTCAAAATAATATGACCAAATAACCAAATAAACATCATTAACAAAATATAGCAAGTTCAACCATAACTCTAGGCATAAACTTTAACTAAACATATTAAACACAAAATCCAGAACTTATATATTAGCTAAACTTGGAATCAAATACAAAAGATAAAGAGTTGGAAAGGAAAAATAACCCTTGTCAAATGAGCTCTTTCTTTGCCTTCTTCATCTCCTTCTTCATCTTTGCCTAGCTAATAAACAAGAAGGATGAACTACTACTCTATACTAAACTAATCTAACAATAAGAGAATGGAAAAGCTACATTTTTGCAGACTCCCAGCTTCTCCCGTATATTTCCTCCTTCATCTCCAAATGTCTCTGCATATATAAGCTGATGCAAAGTCCTCCCCTTACCAGTCAAAAATTTCTGCTATGACTCTCCACTTTGATTCTCCAAATCTGAATTTGTTAAGGGAGTCAAAAATAATGGCTTTTGACTTGGAACCTTGGCTATATCTCTTCCTTATGTCTTCTGAAGCATGTGCAGCCTACGTTTCTCTCCAACTCTAGCTGGAAAGTAGTGTGAAGATGAGAAAAATGGCTGAGCAAATTACAGAAATTCGGCTGCCATACACGTTTTTACTTTTGACCTCACTTCAACTGCATTTTTCTCCATGATGAAGGCTGAACTGGCTTTTGTGCAAAACACAAAAGTTGTAGCCCTTTGAATTAGAGTTCCAATGCTTCAAGAATCATCTAATTTGGAGATCGGTGGACTGAGATATGGTCAAAATACCATAGACTGGTCAATTCTGGGCTTCAGCTTTCGACCATCCAGATAAGTTTCTGTGTTTCGACCTTTTGACCAGGAAAACGGCTGAATTGGACTTTGATGTCTTCATACCAAATGCAGATATATCTCTTAGCTTCAAAATGGTACCAAGATCACCTTGATCCGATCATTGTAGCTCCTGATATAGTCAAAATACGAAAATATGTCTGAGTTGTCAAAGCTGACTTTTCTTGATTTTTTGTCCTCAAATTGCATTTCTTCCTTTTACACTTCATATTTTATTTTCCCCACTTTAATCCATCTTCAATCATCCAAATATCTTCTCAATGCACTTCATTTGATGATTGAATCATTAAACCTACAAAATATGAAGTTTTTACCATAAAAATCCATAAAATGCAATGTTTAGCCATTTTAACATAAAATGTAGTTTTTTACCAAAACCTTAGTTATTCTAGTTATTAAACTAAATAATCAAACCAAAATTAACTAATAAAACACACAAAAAATACGTAAAATAAACTCTTATCAGTCGGCATAACTCTTTTGTCTACTCTGAGCGGTTTGAATTCTTTGCCGTACCAATTTCACCTTTTCATTAGCCTCCTCAATCCAAGATACAGTAGTCGTGTCTAAGATTTTCCGTTCACCTACTTCATCCCAACAATCGAAATTCCTTAACCATCAATCCAGCCATTTGTACCTGACGGCTCAAAGCATCGGCCACTACATTGGCCTTCCCAGGATGGTACTTAATAATGCAGTCATAATCTTCCAGAAATTCCATCCATCTACGTTGCCTCAAATTCAGCTCCTTCTGAGAAAATAAGTACTTAAGACTTTTGTGATCTGTAAAAACCTCAAATGTCACTCCGTATAAATAGTGTCTCCATTTCATCAAAGCAAAGACCACAGCCGCTAATTCCAAATCATGGGTCGGATAATTTCCCTCATGTGGCTTCAATTTTCTAGAGGCATAAGCTATCACTTTATCATTTTGCATCAAAACACATCCCAAACCTTCCTTAGATGCATCTGTGTAAACCACAAAACTATCATGTCCATTTGGTAGAGCTAGAACAGGCGCTCTAGTCAACCATCTTTTCAACTCCTGAAAACTTCCTTCACACTTAGAACTCCAAATAAATTTTCCATTTTTCTTGGTCAACTCAGTCATAGGTCCAGCAATTTTCGAAAAATCCTGGATGAATCTCCGGTAATACCCTGCCAATCCTATAAAACTCCGAACTTCCGTTGGATTTTTCGGTCGTTTCCATTTCGAAACAGCTTCCACTTTAGCTGGATCCACTTTAATCCCATCCTTAGAAATTATATGCCCTAGGAAAGTCACTTCCTTTAGCCAGAATTCACACTTGCTAAACTTAGCATATAGCTGATGTTCCCTCAAGATTTGTAAAACCGTTCTCAAATGTTTCTCATGATCTTTCACATTCTTAGAATACACCAAAATGTCATCAATGAAGATCACCACAAATTGATCCAAGTAAGGCTTAAAAATCCTATGCATTAAATCCATGAAAGCGGCAGGTGCATTGGTTAACCCAAAAGGCATCACTGCAAACTCGAAGTGCCCATACCTCGAGTTAAAAGCAGTCTTAGGTATATCCTTCTCCAAAATCCTCAATTGATAGTAACCTTGCCTTAGATCCAACTTTGAAAACACTACCGCCCCTTGCAGTTGGTCAAACAGTTCATCAATGTGGGGCAGTGGGTATTTATTCTTAATCGTAACATCATTTAAGCCTCGATAATCTATACATAACCTCAAACTCCCATCCTTCTTCTTTACAAACAAAACTGGGGCTCCCCACGGGGAATCACTCTCCCGTATAAAACCTCGTTCCAACAAATCCTGTAATTGTAATTTTCAACTCCTTCAATTCAGCTGGGGCCATCCTGTATGGTGTCCTTGATATAGGTGCTGTTCCCGGAGCTAAATCAATTTTAAAAGCTATTTCCCGTTCCGGGGGTAGAGACTCCAATTCTTCAGGAAAAACATCAGAAAATTCTTTTACTACCAGTGTGTCCTCCAGATTCACCTTATCGCTAGGGGTATTAATAAGGAAAGCCAAATACCCTTGAGCTCCTTTACTTAACAACTTTCTAGCCCGAATTCCCGAAATAAGTGCAGACGAGGCTAACTTACCCCTTACATCCAGTAGAGCATGGCTTATATAATAATCACTTATCAGGTTCAAGTATTACATATCACACCAATCCAACCTATCAAATAGTCATGGTCCAATAGGGAATTAATCGCGTAATCAGATAAAACAGGCAAAAGGCTTGAAGTCGGACGTAAAGTCCCAGACATTTGGAAGAAATTCAGGATATAGCGAAGCTTCAAATCAAAAGTTCATCCCTGGTGGTGCTGGACAACACAACAAGCAATGCCCCACCAGAGAGTTTCAGTTCAACCGCTACAGAAGAGTAGTAGCCGGTCTACAACCACACCAGTACGAATAAGTTCAAGAGTAGGGTCAAAGCAGAGCCAAATACTTCAGGTTCATGGTGCATGAGTACGAACAAAAGTATAAGTTCAAGTTCAAGTGCAAGTTCAAGTTCAAATTCAAGGGTCATGAGTACGAGTAAGAACACACTGGCCTAACCTCTGTCCAGCAATTCACATTCTTAAACAGTCACAAAATTCAAGTCCACATTCCATATATTCAGTCAAATTAGGTCCATTGAGGATACGCAAGAGCACACTAGCCTAAACAGGTTCAAGTCTCAAGTAAGCTCAGTCTAATCGGTTTCAGGCAGTTCGAGTTCTCTTACCAACCCACTGCAATACTTTCGGAGTTCAAACTTCCTAAGATTGAAATACTGGCACAGAACCAATCATAACATATGTTGCGCACAAGAAAAGCTCACCAAGTTTCTAGCTAGGTTAATCCATTATACACTAGTAGATCGGAGCTTCGGGTTTATGTTCGATTCATATTCGGTACTAGGGACCTATTAAATTATATGAAACTGTCTATCAATTTGTCTCACAAGTACAGGGTTGTCTAAGCCCTCGGTCACGGTCCCCTTTTCTCGTTCCTGCTACCCTACTTAAGAAAAGTCTATAAGCACAGGAAAAGGCATAGCTAAGCATAAAGAGCACATTGCGTATACAAGTTGCAAACACATTTAAAATCAGGTCATGATTCGTTACATGTATCAAAAGTTATAACACGGTTAGAAGTTACAAAACAAGACCAATATGTCCAATATTGCACATAGGCAATTAAGTGCTACAAAAATATCGAAGTACATACAAGCAGGATACAAAAGGCCTCACAGCGTGCACTACCCCTTTCTAAGTCCATAGTTAACCCAAAGGGTCCAGACATCACTAATTTCAATCAGATCACACGCCTTTACGAAATTAGATCCAATAAAGCCATAACGCAAGCTAAAACCAAGATTATCCATTCGAAGTTCAAAATCTTTAATAACCAGCCACCAGTCGGAACACCATCATCTCCAAAATAACCAGTCTTAGGGTTTTGTAATTAAAGTTTCAAGCTCCAAGTTCAAACCCAAGAATAAGTACAACTTACTACCTTACGTGTCGAATGGAAACCAAATCAATTCACACTAACTTGTACTCTTGAATGCAGTTGCTCTCTATATCTCAAAGTTGCCTCAGTCCGTACATTTAAAATTGGCTCACTCTTCTTGAAAGTCAAGAATTTTAAAACATAAGAAGAGTATTTCAAGTAATCAAAAATCTTATCAAGTTCAGGATTCACATTATTAAACATAAGCTTGCCATTCTTTCGAAAACTCAGGATATATAGATATATTTTTCTTCGTGTAAAGCATGGACAAATTCAAGTGTGAGATTACACCAATATACAATCAAGGGGGAAAACTTAGTTTAGAAAATGTTAATCTTGTATTAACCCATCATATACAAAGTTCAACAACTCATTAGTTATTCACAAATTTTCAAATGTGAAATTCAAGTAAAACTCACCCTTTTACCAAAATCGGAAAATTACACATATTTAAAGCACATATATCTTACTTCCACTCATCGCTTACAAATAAAACTAGTACATCCTAGTTTTTCTTTAAATTTTCAAAGCAGAATATCTTTAGAAGATATGTGGGCGAAAAATACATTTTATTCCTTTGTACTTTTATCTTGGTTCAAAATCATCACACATGGAGTTTGACTATCAAATCTCGGTCTCTTACCCTCCATAGCCAGTACTAATAATTATCTCAATTCTTTCCACACTTACAAATATAATGATAATTCAAATTCATCCAATCTTTCACTACAAATCTCTCATCCCATATCTTCCTTCAATATAACATCACCTAATTCCTCAGTTTCTTCTGCAAGTCCCAAATAAGAACTCCCAAATAATAAATTTCTTTAACCCCTAAGATACAATAGATCCTTGTCACATAATATCCAAATTAATCCCACAGTCAGGCATCCTAAACTTTAAGCCTAGGATACGCTACAGAGATCTGAAGCCTAAGCTCTGATACCAACTGTGACGCCCCACATCTCCCTAAGGCGGACCAAAGGGTATCCGCGGACGCCTGCCCAGCTCACGCCAGGACTCAAGCAATTCCATTCAATTTCAAACCGAACTAATCACTTCGATGAGAACAACATGAATACAATAATGCGGAAGCGTTCAAGCTTAATAAGTCACTTAATGTATAACCAACACATCGGGTAATCATGAAACGACTTAAATTCAAAGTACACATCAGGGCCCAAACTTTTCAAGTTTACAATTTCCAAAAGTACAACCCAACCAGGGCCTAGTCAAAATATATAACAGGAGTCTTAACAAAATTTCAACGGATGGTTTCTCCATATTTCTCCAAGAGTCGGTCCTGTTAAGGAAAACAAAACTAGAGGGTGAGCGAAACGCTCGTGAGGCCAAGAACACACATGCAAGCACGTAATCAAATAACAATCCCAACTTTAATAAATAAAGCCATGTCCTTTCAATAATCAATCTATCAAACAGGAAAAAGTAATCAGAAACAATTCAAGGATATAGTAGCTCTCAGGAGCTAAGTTCCACTCGATCTGTCGATGTCATTCGTATACTTTCCCACATTGACCCTCCTGTCAACCGGGTCGGTATTTCCATTTCCGTAGATCACCACTTTCTTCCCTCCGTCCACCGTACACCCCAAGGGCCCACAAGTCTATTTTTAGGGCGATACTCGACGAGTATGCCAAGCAAGACCTCTTATTAGGTCGAGCTTATAATCTCATGGCTCGCCCAAGTTCCCGACCAAGCCCATTGCCGGCTCGAGTCTAAGGACGGCCTATGAGTTTGGGCGTCCCCCATTCATTTGGTAGTCGAGGAGATTCACTCCAACGACACAAGCATTCATGACATGACATTGCATTCATTCATTCATTCAATACATTTCATTCATTCATTCATTCATTTGAAATTAGAACGAGTGCGATAAAGTACGCACCCGCCCTTATTTTTAAAACTCCCAACAAGTATCACAAATAAGCAAGTATCAAATTCATACACTTGACACTCACCGAGCAATTCAATAAGAATTATTTTCCGGAAGTTCAAGTGTCCGCGGTGAGATCCTCTTGAAGGTCTCCTTGCGCGCCTGGCAATTTAATAGTGGATAATCACACAATTAACCCACTTATCAAGAAAGATTGTACACTAGTACAATCTAAGAATTATTTTGCAAAAAGGAACCTCAATTACACGTAAATCGAGGTTCAACTGGCCTTTTATCATGTACAATATTATTTGAGTTTTGATCATGAAAATCGTAAACAAAACGTTTAAGAACATCAAAAGAATAAAGAGTTTTCGAAAAACTCTATTTCTTTGAAATTGGAAAATTTTCAGTTTTATCATGAACCTTTGAAAAATCATAACTCGCTCGGTATAAGTCGAGAATTGGAAAACTTTATACCGTTGGAAACCTCTTAGAGAGTACTATAAGTTCCTAGAAGACACTTTTCCACGAATCGAAGTGGAAAGTGATCAAAAATGGGCTTGAAGACGCAGCTTCAGTTTACAAGGCAGAATGAAGTTGGTTTTTGGCCAACTTTGAAAATTCGGCACGATTCGTACGTTGCAAACCGGCCTCTGAAATTTTCAGCTCAATTAGTGTTGCAAGTGAAGTGTATGACAAAACAAGCGGATCAAGAATCGGAGTTTCGAGTACCGAGATACGGTAGCCCGAAGTTGGGGAAATTCAAGACTGGATGAGAATTTTCCAGATTTGAACCTCTAACTTTAGTAATTCAATTGGGTATCGAACGAACTTGAATCAGCACCAAAATTGGCAGTATTTCAATACTATATGGAAAGTATCTCTCTATCGAATTTCGGGGAAAAATACCTTCGGCAAGGTAGTTAATGAGCCAACCGAAGTTCAAGAAAATTCCTAAGGCATTCTGCCTTTGACTTTCATTTTCCGAATTTCCAATCGTTTAACCAAGAAAGTTGTCCAACCATGGTTCATTTGTAAAATAAGGGTCTAAGATACACCCATAATATCTTTGGTAGTGTTTAATATCAAAACATCAACTAACAAGTTCACTACAAGATTTGGTTCCAAACCAGTCCAAACATCATGGTTTTCCAAAGCAGAGCAGTCCACTTGTTTCGGTCACAAATCAGTCTATATAGCTCGAAATCGAGCATGGCTTACGCCGTTGGAAAATACATTCATAGAGTTAAAATATCATAGAAGAAATCGTTTTCAAATTCGGCACCCATCTGGTTCAAATTCGGGCATCAAGTTGCAGCCTGAACACTTCATTCCAGGTGAACAGAGTGACAGGACAGCGAACTTAAAACATTTGGTTCGGCCTGCTCACAAAGACTAAGAACGTACATTATATACCAAATTAAAGCTAGGAATGTCTAGTTTCAAACGCCACCAACGGCACATGATTTCGACATCCGAGGACAGAGTTATAGCCAAAATACTACTGCTGGTCAGAGCATACGCGAATCAGTTTTCCAGATTTGCTGGTTTCTAAAAAAAATTCATTTGCCCATTCAAACCTCATTATTTTTCAATGAAATTTTCCACACATCTAATACATCCTACAAACATCCAATTCAAGCAATTAAACCATTAAAAATTGGCCTGGAAATGGCCGAACATGGCAGGGGCAAAATCGGAAAGTTTAGCTTCTTACACCCAATGAAGTTTCCACTAATTACCCATCACTAATGCATCATTAAAATCACTAAACCAACAATATAATCACCATTAATCATCACATCAGCAACAACAACCCAAGTGTGGGAATTCCAAGAGCCCACAATCACATTTTTACACCATAATCAAGTAACTAAGTGCATGCATGAACTTAATCTTGTCATATAACTTCCAAAAGACAAGAATTCATGGGTTGATCATTACCTACTCCTTTGGTTTGCAAGATCAGAATTTTCGGCCCTCTTAAAGCTCCAAGAAACCGTGATTTTCAGCCCTTGTTTGCAGCTCAAGATGATCCTCAAGTGTCAAGCTAGGTGTAGTGCAAGTTTGGTTAAATTTGGAGGTGATTTGGGGTGGTTTTGGGTGAGCTTAGTGTGCAGAAATTTTAGAACAAGGAGTTAGAGAGAGGGGGGAGCTTGGCCGGCTGTGAGGAGAGAGAAGAGAGAGTGTGTTTGATCTAAGTTAGCTTCCAAGAGAAGGTGCAATGTGTGGTGCAAAATCACCCAAAGGTCAACTCTCATTAGGGGCCGTTTGGTGCGATTACGGCTCGATTTTTCTCGCGCGTTTGGTTCACTAGTGCACTAAACCTCCAAGGCATATATATTCTTGTAAATATTATTCACTCTTAATTGTCCCGAAATAAGGGTCTAAAGTCCTTCAATTGAAGTCGCGCGTGTGAAAACGCGTACCGTCAAATTTAACGCTATAACGCGAAACTTTCGAAAAATTCTTATAACGATTGCGCTACTAACTATCACTTGAATATTTATTCATAAAATTACCTATTTTAGGACCATAGTACAAGCCCCCAATATTCCAAGCTTATCGGGCTACTACGCGGATAAAATCTCCAAGTACTATTCACTATTTTTACTAAACGCGCTCTAGGAAATTAATTTTCGAAACGAATCATTTTAAAAATATAACGAAGTTATATTATCATGCGTTTAGGTCTCATAAGACTAGAAAATATTCCTTGGAAATAAAATCCAATTAAATAATTTATTAAGCCATAAATTAGGCATAAAATAATAGTTTTTGCGAGTCCTCACAAAAAGAGTCGATCACTAGGGACCTAGTCCACAGCATGACTACCAGGCGGAATCTCCTCCTCAGGATCCTCCTCCGAATCCTCCTCAGGGTCCTCCTCCTGGACCGGGTTCTGAACTATATCCGCCACTCCCTCTATCATCTCAGTGGTATCAACCATGATCCCGAAAGTCCGATCACGGACCTCCTCTCCAAATCTAGTAAGTCGAACCCTAGTACTCTGGAGCTCCTCACGAATAATTGCAGCTGTAGCTACCTCGCCCTCTACCACCTCCTCAAGCTCAACGATCCTCTCGCCCTGAGCACTAACCATCTGTCTAAGCTCGTCCACCTCTACCTGTAAGTCTAAGTTGGCAGTCACCAGCTGACGACGCTCGTCGTCCAATGCTAGCACAATGTGGTTCGGGTAGGCAAATGCCACCCTACATGGGCAACGAGAATATCTATCATAAGGTGCATGCCGCACACGAGCTCCTCCCCTAATAGCTCGGCAGTAAATGGGCCTAGGAAGCTCTACATGACCATTAGCATGGCCATTCCCGTTAGCTGTCGGGGCTCCATTTCCATTTTCCATCCCTGCAAAACAATTACACTTTTTGGTTAGAACCTTAATCGCCAACTCGCACGGATGTCACTTAGGGTATGTCTAACTTAGTCACTAGTTCGCCCAAATATCACTTAAGGTATGGCTAAGTCGTCCGGTCTCAGATCTTAAGGGTAGAGTATCTAGTATGTCTCCTATATAGGTCTCTAACCTAGCGCTCTGATACCAACTGTGACGCCCCCACTTCTCCCTAAGGCGAACCAGAGGGTATCCGCGGGATGCCTGCCCAACTCTCGCCAGGACTCAAGCAATTTCCGTCAAGCTTAAAGTAAAACTATTCAACAATACTGGATAAGTAAGAAAGTGTGAAAAACTTCCAAACCTAACAATAGATATATCGCTTATCCAACCATTACATTAAATTCCTAAAAGGTACATCAATACCCAAAATATACAACATCTAGGTACATCAAATATCCAAATCATACATTAAGTTCCCAAGAGTACAACCAATAAGAGGTCTAGCCCAAAATATATTAGAAACCCTAAGCCAAAAGTGTATCAAAAGGTTCCTCCAAGTCTCAGTTCATGCCCAATCCTGTTAAGGAAAACAAATCTACAGGCTGAGCAAAACGCTCGTGAGGCCAAGGACACACATGCAAGAACATAATCCAAGTAACAAGCTCAATTAATAGGTCAAATGATAAAGTACAAGTAATCGTCAATTCCAATGAAATGGAAACAGAAACAATTCAAGGATATGGTAGCTCTCAGGAGCTAAGTTCCACTTGCATTGCCAGGGTCATTCGTATACATTCCCGCGATGACTCTCCGTCAACCGGGTCGGTATTTCCAATCCGTAGATCTCCACTCACTTCCATTCATCCATCATTTCACCCTCTCGGATCCGTAACTAACAGGCATGTAAAGGCGATACTATACAAGTATGTCAAGCAAGATCTCAAAAGATCAAGCTTCAGGTCCCAAGATTTACCAAGATTTCCCGACCAAGACCTCACGATTGGCTACGAGATTACGAGGTTTAACCATTGGGTTTTGGGCATCCCCACAGGTCAGGTTTTCAGAAACAAATCAAGTTTTAGTCGATGAGATTTCTCTGCATTCGA
The DNA here is from genome assembly GCF_003713205.1 of Coffea eugenioides. Lineage (NCBI taxonomy): Eukaryota > Viridiplantae > Streptophyta > Magnoliopsida > Gentianales > Rubiaceae > Coffea > Coffea eugenioides. The sequence continues at coordinate 14,115 of NW_020864556.1, forward strand.
CTTTAGGTCATGTACATGTAAAATTCAGTAATTTCATGTAATTCATGTAGCAAGTCCTGTATTGATCCAAGTAAAGGAGATGAAGTGCGGTAAAGTACACACTTTCCTCAACAAGTATAGTTCATGTAACAACAAGTTCAAGTAGAGTTCATGTAGGCAACAGATCTCAAGTGAAGTGCAAGTAAACATGCACTTGACACTCACCAAGTCAACCAAGGAGAAATGTTAGTTGAAGTTCAAGCGTCTATCGTAGGATCCTCTTGAAGGTCCTCATGCGAGCCTGAGCAATTAATAGTGAACAAACACTTATAAACTCCAATTATCAAGAAAGTTTGCACACTTGTGCAATCCTAGAAAATTTTACTAAAATGAGCCTAAATTACTCAGGAATTAAGGTTCAAAAGTGGAGTTTTAAAGTACAAGAAAAATCAAGTGTTCATCTTTGAAATCAAGTATAAAACATTCAGGTAATATCGAAGGAATAAGGAGAAATCGAAAAACTCCATTTCCTTAAAATTCGGAAATTTCAGCCTTGATACGAGATCTTTGAAAAATCGTATCTCACTTTTTACACGTCCAAAATTGGAAAACTTGGTACCGTTGGAAACCTCTTAGGAAGTACTAAAAGTTCCTAGAAGACGTCTTTCTAGGATTCTAAATGGAAGGTATCCGAAAATTAGCTTAAAGTTGCTATTTTGGGGCATTGAAGACAGGTTTAAGTTGGTTTTTGGCCAACTTTGAAAATTCGGCAAAATTCACTTGATTGGAACTAACCTCTAGAATTTGGAACTCTATTAGAGTTGCAATCCAAGTTTAAAACAAAATAAACAGAACAAGTATCGGAGTTTTGAGCACCAAGATACAATAGCTCAAAATTGGTGAAAAATTGAAACTTGTTGAGCCAATTTTCCAGATTTAAGTTCCAAACTTTGGGACTTTAGTTAGGTATCGAAACGGGCTCGGAACGGCGCCAAATTTGGTATGAATATACTACTGTATACAGGGCACCTGTTTGCCAATTCATAGAAAAATATGTTCGGAAATCGGTTAACGAGACTGTTGAAATCACAAGAAATTCTAAGGCTAAACTGCCTTTGAACTTCCGTTTTGCCGTTTCCAAGAATTTAGTCAAGAAACATCTTAAACCTAGTCCATTCCAGTAGGTAATGTCTAAAATATGTCCAAGGTACATTTGATAGGTGATATTCACTAAGGAGCTTCGGATAACAAGTTCCAAATCATTGTTAGTTTCAAATCTGTCCAAATGCATGGTATTTCTTCATAGTACCAGATTCGAATTTTTGTCAAAAATCACTCAATTCAACTTGGAATTGAGCATGGTTGGTGGCTATGGAAAACACATTCATAGAGCTACAATTTCTTAGAAGAAACGATTTTCAAAATCTGTCCACAACTAGCCCACATTTAAGCATCAAGTTGATGTTCCTGTTCTGCCTTCCAGTGAACCAAAGAAACAGTGCAGCCAAGTTCAGACGGTTGGTGTGGTTCACTCAGGTGGAGTCAGAACATGAATTTTACACCGTTGTAAATCTGGGAATGTCTAATTTCCAATGCCACAAACGGCACTCGATTTCGACATCGGGACAAAGAGTTATAGTCGAAACAAAATCACTGCCAGAGTAATACGGGACACAATTCCAGTTTTGGCAAATTTTCTAAATCTCAACATGCACTCACCCAAATCACGTAAAATGTTGAGAAAACTTTAAACACAACCTATATTTCACATTTGCATCAGAAACAAGTCAATTGGACTTCAAGAAAGTACACTAAAATGCACGAAAATGGCAGGGCAGAATCGGCACCTTCACATGCAACCCCTCGTTTGACTTCCTTTTCACTTTTCTCACTTAACTCTACTAAATTAACCCTTAATCAACACAATTAGCATCCAATCTTATCAAATCAGATCATCAAAGTCATTGTGGGATTTCATAGAGCCCACTCACCAATTTTCCAACAATTTAAAGCTGCCCATGAGAATCCAAGAGTTCATGAGTGTAATCTATCTTCCATAAATCAAGAATTAAGTGGTTGATCATTACTTACTTTCTTAGAGAGCCAAGACAGAAATTTCGGTCACTTTGAGCTGGAGAAAAACCGTGAGAGGCAGCTCCTTTCCTAGCTTATCTTGATCACCAAGTGATTTGAGGGTTGTATGTAAAATTTGGAGGTAATTTGAGCAAGGAATTGAGGAGAGAGAGTGGAGGAATTTTTCTGGTCTTGTTCTTCCTTTGTTGCTCGGCTGTTTGAGAGTATGAGAGGAACGAAATTCTGATGTTATTAGCTTCTAAGGTAGGCTTAAAACTTGTGGCTCAAATTTACCCAAAGCTGTCCATTAAAATAATGCACGTGCGCGTGCGTTTCGTGCTCGATTCTTCGCGAGTTTATTGCACTAGTGCACTAAACCTCTAATGCACTTACATTCATATTATTATTATTCACTCTTAATAGTCCCAAAATAATGGTCTAAGGCTCCTCAATTACTCGCGCGCGTAAAACGCGTATTTCCAATTTAAGCGCGAGATAGTGAAATTTCTAAGAAGTTCTTATGAGGGTAATATAACTAACTAACCTTTGAACATTTAAATATAAAAATACCTATTTTGAGACTAATGTACAAGTCTCCAATTTTCTAAACTTATTGTATTCTCAAATCGATTATTTACTCCAATCGCGTATTCACTATTTTCACTTAACGAGCCTTCAGAAATTAAATTTTGAAACGAGTCACTTTAAAAATATAACTAAGCTATAGATCCCTCTAATTAGGTCTAAAAAGGTTAGAAAATAATAATCGGAGCATTTGGCCAAATAAATAATTAAATGAGCTAGAATTTGGAGTTTAAATTAAATAAATTTTTGTGAGTCTTTACACTGGATTCCTGGTATACTTGAGTGTTACCATTCTTGTTCATGTTTGGCGTTCGGGCCCGGCAAGGGGTTTGTTTGGTGAACAGGATTTGGCGTAAGAGGGGTCTACGGACATATTTGTTTCATTAAATGTTGACGGAGGGTCAACGAGTTTGGATCAAGTATTGCAACGGGAATTTGGCTCTTGAGAGCCACCTGTATCCTTTCTAATTGAGATGTTTATTCATTTCCTTATTGGGTGTGTATATTTGACTGATTAAAAGTAAATCTCCATGATTCTTGATTGCTTGTATTTTTGGTACCTCATTGAGCGTAAACTCACTCCCTTCCCGTTACCTTTGTTTTCCGTACAGGGTTCAACGTCTTGGAAACCATGATTTTGAGGAAAAGAGTAGAGCTAGTGATAGACATCCCTTTTGATTATGCTCCTTTGTACAAGAAAACCCTAATTGTACTTTGATCACTTGTGAATATTCTGACTTGTATTGCTAGTTAAACTTTTGAACCTTTCATTGTATATATCTCAAAGTGTTTAACCATGTAAATTGAGTGTATTGTTTGAGATGGTACTTTTATTTGGCTTTGGTGAACACTTCTGGTATCCGTTGGGGATTTCGGACGAGTGTGAAGTTTGAACGAGGAGAGAAAAACAAAATTTGGCGGGAATACTGTACACTGAATCCGGTCGGATATCCGGCCAAGTCTTGGCCGGGTTATGACGTGGCCACAACTTTTCATTTTAATTTTTGTTTTCATTCTTCGTTCTTTGTTTCGTTGAAGCTTTCGATCACGGTACTATCCTTCGGAGTAGTTTGGACTTCGCGTGTTCGGCTTAGTAGTCTTGACGAGAGCTAGGCAGGCGGTCCGCCGAACCCTCTGGTTCGCCTTAGGGGGAGGTGGGGCTGTCACAGTTGGTATCAGAGTTGCTTTGCGTGGTCTCTGTGCGAAGTGAGCTTGGGGCGAAGTGGTGTTATGGTCTCAATCATGTGAACGTGTGTAAAGGACTAAGTGCTTTTGAGCATAAGCTATGAAATGTTATAAGTTTCAAGCCTTTATCGTGGTACTTGGAGACAATAGATGTATGTCCAGTAGGAATTACAAATGTAGATGATTTACTCTTGGGACTGGTCAGCTCGAGTTGTGAATTATCTTAGTTTGGATTCTTGTACTGTTAAGGATGTGGGACCCGCTAGTGCGGTTAGTGCGGTAAAATTATGGTGATTAGTTGAAGTTTGTATAAAGGGTTATTATAATGTATAAGGTGTTAAGGGATTATTAGGGATTAAATAGGTGGATTAGTGTTGGAAGACAAAGACAATTAGAGTAAACTCTAGAAGCTAAGTGTCATGACAATGTTGGAGAGTGGATTTTGACTCAAGACCATCTTACCTTCTAATTAGCCAAATTTGACCAAACTTCCTCCATTTTCCTCTAGCTTGGCCGGCTGTTTTGAGAGAAAATAACAAGAGAGGAACTTCATTTTCCAACTCCCGAACTTGCTTGAATCTTGAGTTTTAACCAACCAAATTTCAAACCACTCCATAAAGTGCTAACTAAGGTAGCTTCCAAGGTGTTGGTGGATGAAGTACTAAGCTACCATCTTGCTAGTGGCTCTAAGGTAACTTGCCAAGAAATCCCCCTTTGCTTCTAATAGTTGCAAATTAGTGGCTTAAGGTTGTAGTTTTGTTAGTTTTATGAGAATATTTCATAGTTTGAAGTAGTGTTATGGAATTTTCAGTTTTATAGTGAATTTTCTGCCCTCATGTGATGATTAAGGATGGCCATGGAATGATAGATTTGTTATGTGAAAAATTGAAACTTTTATATGTTGGTTTTGGTTGCTTACAAAAATTCCAGCTTGTATGGTTGATTTCCAGCTTTAGAGAGCAAGCTGTCTTTTTTTTTTTACCTATGTAAGTCGTCCATGCTAGAGGCCGAATCA
>NW_020864557.1:0-30168 GCF_003713205.1 Coffea eugenioides
ATGAACGGGAAGTCGGTTAACAAAACCGTTGAAATCGCAAGAAGTTCGAAGGCTAAGCTGCCTTTGAGCTTCCGTTTTGCCGTTTTCCAAACATTTGGCCAAGAAACGACTCAAACATGATTTATTCCAGTAAGTGATGTCTAAAATATGTCCAAGGTACATTTGATCGGTGATTTACACCAAAGAAATTTCGGATAACAAGTCTCAAATCATTGCTAGTTCAAATCTGTCCAAATGTAAGGTATTCCTTCACCAGACCAGATTTGAGTTTTGATCTTAAATCACTCAATTCAACTCGGAATTGAGTGTGATTGGTGGCATTGGAAAATAGACTCATTAGGCTACATTTTCTCAGAAGAAACCATTTTCAAAATCAGTCCATAACCAGCTCGTTCGTGAGCATTAAGTTGCTGCTCATGAGCTGCCTTCCAGGAAGCAACGAAACAGGACAGTGGATTTCAAATGAATGGTTTGGCTAGCTCAAGTAGAACCAGGACATGAATTTTATACCAACATAAATCTAGGAATGTCTATTTTCCAGTGCCGCAAACGGCACTCGATTCCGACATCGGAGCAACAAGTTATGGCCGAAACAAGAAGACTTCCTGGGCAGTGACGGGATTCAAATTCCAGATTTTCAAGCTTTCGAATTTCCGACATTTGGGTGATCCAATCATGTTATTTTTCAATGAAACTTTTTACACAACCAATATAACATGTAAAAAACATAAAAAAACCATTAAAACCTCAAAATTTTGCACAAAAGTTGTCGAACAAACCAGGGGCAAAATGGTCACTTTTGGTCATTGCACCATCCATGAGTTTCTATCAACAACCCAACATTAATCCACCAATATAAGCACTAAACCAACATTATTTTCATCATCAATCATCAAATCAGTCCTTCCATCAAAAGTGGGAGTTCATAGAGCCCACCAAACAAAAATTCATCATAAACAAGACTACCCACATCAATGCAAGAGTTTATACGTGTAATTCTATTTCCATAAACCAAAATTCGAAGGTCGGATCGTTACCTACTTGTGTGATGAACAAAAACAGAATTTTTTTGTCCCCTCTTGGCCAAGAAAAACCGTGAAAAGCTCCCCCTTTTGCAGCTTAAAATGATCTCCAAGTGTTTAGCTAAGTGTGGTTAAATTTTGGTGTGATTTGGTGGAAGATTTGATGAAGAAATGAAGAAGAAATTGGAGAGCTTTTTGGTTCTTTTTCTTTCTTGATGCACGGCTGCTATGGTGAGGAAAAGAGTGTGTTTTGCAGCTGAAAAAGCTTCTTGAGAGACTTAAGAATGAGTGGCTCAAAATGCTCCCAAAGTCAACTAGGACTAGTGCGTACACGCGCGCGTTTCGCACTCGATTCCTCTCGAGTTTATTTCACTAGTGCATTAAACCTCTAATGCACTTGTATTCATACTATTATTATTCACTCTTAATGGTCTAAAAATCATGGTTTTAAGTCCTTCAATTAATCGCGCGCGTAAAAACGCGTACTTCCGATTTGTACGCGATAAAGTCGAATTTTCAAGAATTTCTTATAACGATAGTACTAATAACTATCACTTGAGCACTTAAACATAAAATTACCTATTTTAGGACCATTGTGTAAGTCTCTAATTTTTCAAACTTATTGTACTCTCAATCGGTTAAAATTTTCAAACACTTTTTTCACTATTTTCACTAAACAAGCTTCCAAAAATTAAATTTTGAAACAAGTCACTTTAAAAATGTAATTGAGTTATAGACCCATGTAATTAGGTCTAAAGATCTTAGAAAATAATATTCGGAGTAAATGGCCAAGTAAATAATTAAATAAACTAGAAATAGGAAATTTAAATAAGTAAATTTTGCGAGTCCTCACATGAGTCGAGTGTTAATTCCTCAATTCTCAAATTAACTTTTCTTAATCTACTATTGATCATTCTTACTTCTCCAAAATTAATACACTCTCAATTCAAATGTAGCCTCGAAAAACGTGTATTCGTGTTCCGAACTAAACGAGTTTTCGAAAAATAATTTTTCTAACAAAACGCTTTAAAAACATAAGAGAGGCGTTTTTCCATATAAATGGATTTTAAGTAGTCGAATTAAATAATTCGGAAAATGAGTGAATAACTATTTAAATAAACCAGTAATATATGACGAAAATAAGAAAATTTTCGGATCCTCACAAAGGGTGCACAAGACTGTCTAGAAAGGGTATTACACGTATGACTTGCTCTCTTTGTCATCAAAAGGGTCACACTAAAAGAAGATGTCAGCTTAGCATGGAAGGAGTGGACAACAATGAAATAACACCACTTGTGAATAGTAATAGGTGTGGAAAATACAAGAAACTTGGATACAATGCAAGAACTTGCCTATTGGATGCCAAGGGAAAAGACGAAACTCATGATGAAACTAGTATGGCTGAACTCCTATTTTCTTTCATATTACACTATTTTAGTTAGCAGCTACTAATCTTGAATATTGCTGCAGCTCCTTCTGTGATTGGGAATACTATTTTCCACGTGATAATGAGACATTCCAAGACTCTGCTACATTGCAAGAATTGGCAACATGTATTCTTTGCTTTTAAGTTTTTTTAGTACTATGGTTATTGTTGTTGGCTGTTGTTGCGGCTACTTATTGTCAGAAGGTGTTGCAATTCTTTATTTTTTCACCTATGTTGTAGCTCCTTATTGTTTTACAGTTGTTGCAGCTCCTTATTTTTGTTTGTTTGGTCATTTTGATGAATACATCTGAAATTTGCCATGTTTTTATAATGCAAGTTAATCAAGTGCCTGAAGAAATTGATGTTCAACCTACTGCTTCAACTGAAAGCTCTCAGAGGTTATGTAGGACCATGTGTATGTGTGTGTGTTTTTTTTTTGTCATGCTTCGGACCAGACCAAAAGAACTTGCACTTGTTGCGAAGCACAAGTGTGGAGAAACAAGATGGCAACTGTGAAAAGGAGAAAACAAAGGGTAACTTTTTACAACCAAAACTGTATATAAATTATTAATTGTTATTTACTCTTGGTGGTTCTCACTAAACATGAATTTGCAATCTCATAGGATACTCGACGAGCCAGATGACCAGTGAAAATGAATGTAGCTAGAGGAGTTGCTAATGAAGTTGTTTTTGACTATTTTTGGGTTGTTAAAATTGTTGGGTGACTAAAATAGTTGTAGTTGACTTTGTCTTTTGTCCTTTTTGGTAGTAACAAATGCAAGTTGATGTATGTGGAACTTTATATCATGGGATTCACTTGTTTTTGTGATGAATCTTGGAACTTATTGTTTTTTGCTACTAAGACTTTGAATCTAACGAATTCTGGATTCTGGAATTTTGTAATGATTCACAACTTCGATTCTAAGGGATTCACAATGTTGTTATGAATCCTAGAACTTTATGTTAGTTTATAATTCTCTCTCACATATGACAGCATTCTTAATGTTCATACACAAGCAACCTTCATATAATGCAATTCTACCACTCCAACCAACAATGACCAAATAACATATATATATCACCATATCACCAAAAACTCACTTAATGAAGCTGCTCTCTTTCATATCAACATTGATTTTGTAAACATACAACTGGAAACTTAAAACTATTACAAATCCATATCAATCCATATCCAAAACTATTACATGAAATCTCAGGAATTATCGAAGAGGGCAGCATTACATGGTCCAAAATATATGAATCATAAACTTTCATATGATGTCTAGAACTACTGCAACATCTTCAATTCTAACAAGCTACCCTTTTGCCTTTGAGTGCCCCCGAGTATAGTACCAACTAAAATGTAGCAACAAGTACAAGCCAAGAGCAACATTTTCACTTTGCCTTCAATTTGCTGATTTCAATCTTCAGTGCTACATTGTCCCTTTCATTACTTCTCAGCTCCCACAAAATTGTAGCTAGCATATTCTTCATTTTTTGAGGTATGGGTGGATCATACCAAAAAAAAAAAAATTACAAGCACCACGTTTCTACATTCACTACTATTTCATAGTCAAAATTCAAGCAATAATTCAACAAAACCTAACATTTAGCAATGCACAAAATTACCCATGATTTCTGCAGCCATGAAATCTTCTCGATGGGTTTGACTCCATCCATGCTATCACAATTCTACATTGTTCAAGGCAGTGGCATCACACGAATTTGTCTCCATTGTAATATTCATCATTTCCTTCATAAATCAGGCTTTCTAATTTTGCACTATTCAACCCGACGCGGACGCTCTTCAGGACTCGATCACTACATCGTGAGCTTCAGGATGCTTTGTCCCAATTCCTACTTGGATACATTTCACTGCAGTGATTTCATCCAGAGCCACTTTGGGAAATTTGGGATGTCGAGCAGATCAGATCTCCCTTTTTACCAATAACCCTAGGATTAGAATTGGATTCTCCCTTCGATTTTTTTTCTTATCTTACAGCCTCATCAGTGAAATACCTGAAATACCCCTACTTAAGTGCTCAATTAGAAGCTTGGTCGAAATCACAAGGTGGTGCCACCACGGCGTTCCTCAATTCATAAGTTGCATTAAGGACAATTAAACTTAGAACTTAATCACAAATTGTACATTTTTTTAAAATACACTAGCTAATGTGCTCAAGCTAAGCCAAACAACAAAGAATAAAGGCAGCAAAATTCAGGATTCTTGTATTCTGTTTATTGGAGCCACATGCAAAATTTAGTAAATCACTATAGCCATCAAAAGCTCTTAATCTTTCCATTTAAAAAAGAAAAGCGCTTTAAGCTAAACATCTATGATGTATAATATGAATCATTTGCCCACAAAGCATCAATTACTACACAAATGTTTCTAGTCCACTGAAGATTTACTTAATAAATAAATATATAAATAAATATTAATAGAGCTTTTCCACTTGCCAATCTACAAATGAGAAAGGAAACACAGTTTCCCATCAAATACCTAATTAAACTAGATAGTAAAAGCTCATTTACCATTTTATAACAAAAAATGAACTCCTTTCTTCCTAACTATTATACAAGAGAGATGAAAGATGAAGGAAAATATGCAGCTGAAAGGGAGAAAAAAATCAAAGCTAAAGGAAAAAGAGTGAAGGACAGAGAGATGAAAGAAATTATTGATTAGAAGTGTAAACAGGTACTACTGATTAAAACCAAAAACAGAAGTATACTCAATTTTTCCAAATTAATTTTATAATTCTAATTACAGAAATCATGAACAACCCCAGAACATAGACAGAACTAGCCGATGAGACCGTTCTACTAACACTTGACTCACCAGAATACAAGTAATATGTATAAATACTTCCTATCACACTACCCTGCACCTTGAATAAAGGAAGACTTTAGCTTTTTAGTGCAAAGTTGTCATCGAAACAGGACAATGCAAAACTAGTGAGCTCAAATGCTAATTGATAACCAAACTAGGTCTTAAAAAATGACCACTGCTACTTTAAACCATGTCATTAAGCAGAGAACATATTTCTCTTATCAAAAACTCCAGAAAAATACCACCGCATGGAAAACCTGAATATCTCATTCCTTCTAAAGCAGTCTAGAAACCTGATTCTAAAGACTAACAAGTCGGTTAACTATAATAATTACTTCCTTAGAACTTACAAATAACTATAATGGTTATCTGCTTAAACATCAGATTGTCTTTGTTTGATGATTCTCGTGATATTAGATATATACTGCAATTCAACATGTAATCGAAAAATCGGCAATAAGAACATTTTCAAAATTTCCAAGCAAAATAGAACAATATATGCACTCTGCTAAATGAAACCTAGATCAAATTAACTAATTCTCTTACATTAAGCGGTGCTTGGACCCAAAACAGCAAAATTCAACTGAAATCTCATATTACAATTAACTTATTTTTCTTTACAAGTAAAATATACATCAAGTTAAACATGACCTAGCTAAAATTCAAAAACTTTCTAACTAACAAATATTGTCAACAAAATCACAAAAAAAATGCAATCTTCCAATACTTTGTATAAACTAACAAAATTCTCTTAAAGAAACTTACCGTTGCTATCCTCGAGCAGCAAATGCACATGAAGAATACAAGGGAATGCCACAATTGTCTGTAACCCTTATGCTTCAAATAGAAATGAAGATTCTAAGAACTGCAATATTAGTTTTTGAGAATCACCAAAATTACCTCATGAATGATAGGTGTGAATAAATCAAGCTCTTTGCCATCTCCATAACTAATCCAATTTTCAGAAAAGCTAAAACATCTCCGCCATATCATTATTGTCTTCTCCACCGCAGTTACAATTGCTATTGTTCTATATTTTCACCAGTATTCTTTGAAATCTAATAGCATTTGAAATGAATCGAATTATTGACAACAAAAAGGAAGTAGGATCTATCGACAACAAAGACGATGAGAGACAGAGCTGGATATGCGATTGGCGAGGGATTCTATATTTCTTTAGTATTTCTATGTTTTTTTTTGTTGGGTTTCTTGTTCCATGTTTTTCCGTTTTCAAGCAAATGACGTCGAATAGTGTTATAGTACCTTTTTTCTTTTTATAAGTCGAATAGGGTAATATTTGTGACTTGCACGTTGCACCTTGTCAATCATAAAAGAAATTTGGGTAAAAAAACTCAGCGGCCATTGAACTAGTGATCAGATCATATTTTGGCCATCAAACTATTTTTCGTCAGTAATTGGCTACTAAACAACTTAATCAGTAAACTCGTGACCATTTAGTCGATAATTGCTTTTAATCTATAAAATTAGCAGTTATCTGTGAAATAGGGTCACGTAGTTGTTGGACAAAATTACCCCGCACTTTACCACGTGTACAGCTAATTTCACAGATTAAAAGTAATTATCGACTAAATGGTCACAGATTTACTGATTAAGTTATTTAGTGACTAATTACTGACGAAAAATAGTTTGATAACCAAAACATGATCTGACCAATAATTTAGTGGCCGCTGAGGTTTTTTGCCCAAGAAATTTTCGTATGACGAACAGCATACCAATCACAAAAACATCCAATTACGACGTAGTTTTATTTATTTTTTTTTTTTGTGACTAGTCATAAAGGTTTTATGACTAGCAATGAAATGTGAGTCACAAAAACTCATTTTTTCTTGTAGTGTCCTGAACTACACCTATAAATGTTGTGCCTTTTGTTGATTTTTGCTTTTACCGAACCTTGGCTTATAGTTTGTACCTAATTTGTAGATGTGTCAAAATGGGTTACTTGGACTGGTTTGGGTTGGTTAAAATGGATAATGGGTACAAGTGAATCAACCCATTTATACCCATTTAATTAGATGAATATAAATGGGTAAGTCAAAAAATGAATTAGGTAATCCAATTATCCATTTATAATCCATTTATTTTAACTTTTTGTAAACTCATCATTTTTACAAACTAAGTTATTAATTTATACCATCCTTTGCACCCCATCATTAGTTTTAAGTATATACTTATAATGTTCAATAAGCCTAATTATCAATTTTTTTCTCATCCGTATTTTATGTCGTAAAATTACATACTATTTAATAATTTACCAATAAGAATATAAAAAATTGAACTAAGTACTATAAAAGTTAACATAAAAACTTAATCCAAAAATTTTGAACCCCTAACATTTTTTCGTGTGTAAATTTAAAATTTCATTTTAGTAATGTAGGAAAAGAGGATAAAATTTGCCATAAATTGGTAATGTTGAAAAATGAATAAGTTAACAAACTAAGAGGAAACAAAATGATAAGATAAAACCAACAAATAATAACAATAATGAAACAAAAGTAGTTAATATCATAAATTTTGAAAAAAAAAATGGGTGCGGGAAGAGATGAGGTTTGGGGAAGACAATTGTAAATGGGTTAATTGGATTTGATGGATTACTCAATAATACCCATTTGTATTATTGGGTAATCCATTTATACTCATATGCAAAAATTTAAGATACCCATATCCATTTATTCATGAGCAAGTATGAGTAAATTTAGTTAAATGGATTTGTTTGTCACTTATACTGATTTGCTAGTTGGTGTAGGTTTACGTAGAATCAAGGGAATATCTGAGTAAGCTAAAACCGTGGGATTAATAATGTGGCTGCTTTATAAGGTGGTAGGTTTTAGAAATTAAGGAACTTGTATCATAGCAAGGACAAAACGGGAAGAATCAAAGAGAATTGTGGCGGAAAAAGAGATCACAAGTTTTTTGAGTGTCCCAAACTTCACTTTCTTGAAAACTAAAGCTTTAGTGCTCTAAAATCTAGATATTTGTTGGGCAATGCTATTCATACTCTTCATTTAACTTTTTTCACAGACTTAATGAGTAACGCGTGATACTATGGTTGATATTGGTGTCAATGATGTACGTGTTATAAAGTATAGTGTACAACCATACTTATATTGTATTATAAACAAATATATGAAATAATTTATTTATAGAATTAATCTCTTTTATATTAACAACAGTGAATGCATAATACATGTAGAACATTTCAAGTTCAAACATAAGTTAAAATTAATTGTCATGTATCTGGACCCGTTGCCTAAACTGTTATTTGAAAGCGTTGTTTTATTGTACACCGGACAATCTAGTATATACAACCACCGTATTAAATAAAAAGCAGTCAAATTAATGTATGTGAAGCTCAAATGGTGTGCGAAGAAATCGCAACGCTAGATAGTAAGATATAGGCAACAAAATTAAGAAGGATTTAGCAATTGGCATCCAAGTCGTAGCCATGTCATTCAGACTTCTAACAGCAATCTTAGCCTACTTTCTAGCTCACATCGCAGCTGGTGCGGCAGCTTCCAACGATGTTGCGTTCATCTATCAAGGATTTCAATCATCACATCTAAGCCTGTATGGATTAGCTAAAGTCACCAAAAATGGCCTCCTGCAGATAACCAACACCACCAAATTACAGACGGGGCATGCCTTCTATCCTCATCCGATCAATTTCAAGAGCACATCTAATAGTTCAGCTTTCTCCTTTTCCACCCAATTTGTGTTTGCTATGGTACCTGAAGTCTCAGGCGTGCCTAGTCCGGGAATGGCTTTCGTTATTGCACCAACAAGAATCCTTACACGGGGGCCTTCCACAAATTTCATTGGGCTCTACGATGGTAGCACCACTGGAAGTGGAACAAATCACTTTTTTGCAGTGGAGCTTGACACTTTCCAAGACCGTGAATTTGCAGATATCAATGACAACCATATCGGCATTGATATTAACTCTGTGAATTCCACGGTGTCCCGGCCAGCAAGTTACCAATCTAACAACAGGAATTCATTTGACAACTTAACTCTTACCAGCGGCCAACGGATGCAACTCTGGGTGGAATACGATGGGGTGGATGGGAGAATCGATGTTACATTAGCTCCAATAGCTGCTGCTAAACCAAATACTCCTCTTTTGTCTTTGCCATATGACCTTTCGCCAATTTTACAGCAAACCATGTATGTTGGCTTTTCTGCATCCAGTAGTCCACTCGACATAGGGTTAACTTGTTTTGTACTGGGATGGAGCTTCAAGATGAATGGTGATGCGCAAGCGCTTGATATCTCTCGGCTGCCCAAGCTACCTCGGTCTGGACCTAAGAAAGTTTCTAAATTTTTAATCGTGGGATTGCCCCTGCTTTCCTTACTTTTGCTGTTCATTATAGCTTTTGGTGTAGCTTATTATTTAAGGAGGAAGTGGAAGTTTGCAGAAGTGCTGGAAGAATGGGAACTTGCCTATGGGCCTCACAGGTTCAAGTACAAAGATTTATACATTGCCACCAAGGGGTTTACAGAAAAACAGCTGTTAGGGGAAGGCGGATTTGGCCGGGTCTACAAAGGGGTTTTGCCAACAAACATGGTTGAGGTTGCTGTCAAGAAGGTCTCTCATCAAGCAAGACAGGGAATGAGAGAATTTGTTGCAGAAATTGTCAGTATTGGTCGCTTACGCCATAGAAATTTAGTACCGTTCTTGGGTTATTGTCGGCGTGAAGGAGAGTTACTTTTGGTATATGAGTTCATGTCCAATGGTAGTCTGGACAGGTTTTTGTACAACCAACCAAAGTACACTCTTATCTGGAGCCAAAGATTTCGAGTCATCAAAGGTGTAGCATTAGGATTACTCTATCTACACGAAGAATGGGAGCAAGTAGTGATCCACCGAGACGTAAAAGCCAGTAATGTGTTGCTAGATTGTGAACTGAATGGAAGACTAGGAGATTTCGGCCTGGCAAGGTTATATGATCATGGAACTCTCCCTCAAAGCACCCATGTAGCGGGATCTCTTGGCTACCTTGCCCCTGAGCATAATAGGACTGGGAGGGCCACAACGAGCACTGATGTATATGCTTTTGGGGCCTTTTTGCTAGAGGTTGCCTGTGGAAGAAGGCCAATAGAACCCCGAGTAGCCCCAGCAGAGAATGTCATTTTGGTTGATTGGGTATTTTCGTTCTGGAAATCAGGCGATATTCTCCAGGCGGTTGATCAAAACTTGGGTACTGAGTATGTGAAAGAGGAAGCAGAGCTGGTGCTGAAACTGGGCTTGTTATGCTCTCATTCAGAACCCAAACTTAGACCAAGTATGAGGCAAGTTCTGTTGTACTTGGAGGGATCAGCTAGCCTGCCAGATTTATCATTATTGGCCACGGGCATTTCTGCTGTTGGTCTTGGCTTTGCCTATCCTAGTGGTTTTGAAGATATTACATCATCATTTGCATCTTCCACAGACAAATGTTTTTCACATTCTGTAGCAGACTCTCTTCTCTCCGGTGGTAGGTGAGTAAGAAGCATATCTTTCTGCTGTGTTAAGTTTGAAAAGAAGAAAAAATAAGGGAAAAAGAAAAAAGAAAAAAGCTTCTATTCCTGTGATTATTTTGTTAGGTGGCTTTATTAGTGTGGTTTTATGTATTAAATCTTTCGAATTTGCAATGTGTTGGTAGTCTAAGTTTCTGTACTTCTTTCCTTGTTTATATTGTCTGTTTTTCAGTTTTCTTCATGAGTTGTCAAAAGGATGAACACATGGCAGCTATGCATAAGGTTAATATATTGAAATTGTTGCACTAAACCATTCGGAGAAGCGTCCTGTAAAATGCCAAATTAAGCATCCAGTTTCATTTGATTCTTCCATCAATCTTCATAATTAGCATAATAACAGTTTTCTTTGAGTTCATTATGTCTGTGGAGCTAAGAAAAGAAGAGTAGCTTTCAAAGTGGAAGCAAAGAAAAACTGTTAATCATGACAAAATCTTAAAAACTATCCGTTTAATTTGCCTGGAAAAAATATACAAGAGGCACAGTACAGTCATTATCAAATACTTATTGCTGTACTATGAAAAAGACAACTCAAATTCATTGCATTTGCACCCACCTGGTTACCAAACAAACTTGGTATAGTTACAGTATATGGGGATTCGTCAAGTTACAGTATAGTTAGCTTTGTACTTGTTCACGTTTTTTAGTACTAGTGTAACGTTTAAAACATCAATACGCAAAAGGTCAAAATATGGAGAACAAATATTCTCATATTAAAACAAAGGGAACCACAGCAAAAGGAAAGGCCAATTGTCTTGACTGTGAAACATGGGAACCAAAATAAATATCAAATGTTATACATTAGGGACAACCTGCTTAATTGGAAAGGTAGATATGTTTGTGTAGATAGGATTGAAACTCACCCATCTCCCTCTTTAATTTTTAAATTCTACCTCTCTCTCTCTCCCTATGCAGGCACACAAATGGCCTAATGATAAGGGTCTTGGCTATTTATTGAGGAGGTCTTAGTCTATTAGTTAAAGTTGAGACTCTAGAATCTAGAGGTTCTCGATTTTAATCTTCCACTCTATTTTTTAAATTTCACTCCTCTCTGCTAGAAAATAATAATAATAATAATAATAATAATAATAATAATAATAATAATAATAATAATAATATATGGTTTATATCGAAGCATGTATTATTAAAATGATCTTTATTATTGACTTCAATGATTTGGAGAAGGATTAAAAAAAAAACAGTAGTCTACGGTGTAATGACTCCATTATACTAGTACTAGTAAAATATAACCATGCACTTGCAGATTCTTTAGTGGATTTGTTTGGGTATCAATTTTTTTAGCAAAAAATATTTTGCTTCTATCACAAATATATGTTTTAGTAAATTTTTATTTTTTAATTACATATTCATCTCACATACATTACATCAACAAAAAAATATAATAGTATTATTTCAAATAATATTTCTAAACACTCTCCTATTCAAACACATACAAATCAAATTAACAGCCGAGATCAGCCCAAACTCGACCGAACCAATCTCGACCACAAACAATCCGAATCTAGTATTTGGACGTCTCCCTGTAAGAGAGTACATCCCATTTTCCAGCATCTTAGGGATCACCTACAAGTTTTTTTTTTTACGACAACGATATTTTTATAACATAATGTATCCTAATCAAGAGGGAGGGGAGGCTAAAGAGAAAGGGACTAATAGTATAAAAATCTAACTAGACCAAAGGACTGCTCTGACACCTCTTTTGAATTTTTTCACTGTTTATGAGATTTGAACACCCGATTTATAGTTCAAAGAGGAACTTAATTCCTTTTTTGTGACCACTGAATCAAAACTCAGGTGTTATCACCTACAAATACTTGACAATTCATTTGACATGTTCACTAAGAAAAGTCTTAGACAATTACAATTCCTCTATACATACTGAAGTCTTATCCACTCATAAATGAATGGTCCACTTTTAGACAATGGTAGCTGGTAAATTTAAAGTCAGATTAATTAGCATAGTGGTTGATGTATTAATGTCACCAACAATCCTCTAAATTTTTCTGTAGCCTGAAAATGAAACCATGCTCCTCCGCGGCATCGCCATCCCTCTAGAATCCGTCTGTACGTTGAACATGATGATGACGTACATATCTGCTTCGGTTGTGCGGTGGAAAATGTTCCTTCCATCACTGTAAAGAGTAACTTGTATGCTTGAAATTAGTCTCTATCCAAAGAAAACAAAAGGAGAATTCATAATCTGGCACATTATATTGAATTATCAGGCTATTAATACCCCCCTTGAACTCCCTGGTTACAAAAAAGCTATTGCTAGGAACATGAGCACATGTCACGTCAACAAGGGACTGTAATTATTGGAAAATGCCAAAAAAAAAAAAAAAGACAACAGCATAGTTCTGTTTAACATAAATTAACATAGCATAGTTCTGAGCACTTCTATTCCAAGCTTCAGTAAACCCACTCGGTTAAGGCATCAAGGTTTAAAAACATTTATTGTTCCTATCGACACAATTATTGTTTTCTGTCCTGCTCCCTGGTCTTCTTGTAAATCCCCACGAGTTCCTTGGCTCAGTGGCCACCAAGGAAAGGGACTTAAGTCCCTCCTTGGGTTGAACTGTAGGTAGGGGTTCAAATCTCACTTGTAACAAAAAAAATTTAAAAGTAATATCATAGCATTCCTTTGATCTAGTCAGGTTTGCATATCTTCTAATCCCTAATACACAAGTTTCCTTAGACTCTTTCTGCCCTAAAGATTCGGATAAAATAGGTTATATAATTATTGTCGTTATCGAAAAAAAAAATAGTGCCCTCGTGGTTTGACTTTGTACGTTTTGATGAAGTTGGAAAGTTATGGTGGCTATGATTTTCCGTTTTTAATGGTTACACTGATGGTTTTTGTAATGTAAAATGGTATGCTTGATCCGAAACAAATGCGTTTGATTTACACCGAATATCTATACTATATATAAAGGGAGAGAGAAGGGTTAGATGTAAACTTTTTGTGTTATTTTATATTCTTTCTAAATTATCCTTGATAATTACCCAATTTCAACTTTCGTATACCCTTCTTTCAACTAATATGTATTTCTTATTATTATTTAGTAAATCTTAATTTTTATTAGCTATTACTAATTATGGTTATGAATTATTACTAAATAATTATTTATTTATATGTTTTATTTTAGTGAATTTTCTACATATTTACTATTAGAACATAAAACTAAATCTCTTGAAAATGATTTCAAATATACTCCAAAAAATTTAGCACAAATTTTGTTTAGTAGTTGCACATTCGCATGTACTTTGAACATTATTACTGAATAAATCAAAGAGATTACTTTGGCAAAGTGTTTTGATAAATTGAAGCAGCAGTAAAATAATCAGTATTGGACTTTTCCTCTGAGTTAGAAACTAGGACGTGTAGATTATGGGAAAGGGTTTGGATTTCAAAACCATTGACATTTAAGCCATGGACTGTATTAGAGAAATAAATGAATTATCTCTATCATGATTAGGCTAAATATGTTTTCTTGCCAGAGTGATCAAAAGTTAAAAAAAAAAAAAAAATATTAGTACTAAATGCTAAATATAGTGCTGAATATTTTTAAATGATAGACATTGAAACTGAACACTTCTGACTTTTCATAAAAATGGCCATGCAACATGTACTGAAAGCTATGTAATTCTAAAAGGCCGTAACTGAATATATATATGATCAATTATGGAACCAATTAACTGCAATGGAAACATAGCAAGTGTTAATTTATTCAGAAATGGTTTAAGATGATGGCAACTGATAATCCATAACTCTGAAAAGAGAAATTCCTGAGGATTAACTAAAACACGAAAATCACATGAATAAAAAATAACTATACAGTTAGCAATTCGGCTTTTGTCTTTCACGTTTCTTTTTCATTTCAAGAACGGTTAGGTGATGGTATCACTTCTAGCCTGCGAGATCCTGATTCGTTAATATATATGTCATAATGAAAGGAATGTTGGCGTAAATAATCTGACCACATTTAAGAGGCTCAAAATTAAGTTAGTTTTTTGCGATAATGTAATACAAGATTATCAGTGAAGAATTCATTATGTCTCCGCGATTATCCATCTCGCTTTTCTATCCACTGCCAAAAGTCTGAAAATATCAAAGTCTGCTATCTTTGAGTTCTTTGTTCTATTTAAGACAACATTGCTAGCTTGTTGATCAGCGAGAATCTCCATGCAGCTAAAGATCTCCACTTGCTATTTCTTCTATGGTCTTGCATTTTGTTGACCAATGCAAGACTATTGCTTTTCTGTGCCTATGTCAACATAACCAAACCACAAAGAAACTATCCACTATGAAGTTACTAAATAACCACTATTAAAAATAATGGAGGACTCACAATCCAAATCAAATACAACAATTCAAATAACAAACGACAATGAAAAGCCACTGACCCAATGATCAGCCTCAAATGTTCTAAATTATCACTCTGCGCACCATGAAGTTGGTTTTTATGAAACTGAAAAATGAGATGTGGTGACCACGAAATTCCTTCACAAATATCTCTTACTTGTCATGTCTACGCATGTCTAAAATCCTTCCAATCGCCTAACCATTGCTTATATATATATTCACACATACACATACAAACATACATACACGGTGCTTTCGAAACAAATAGCACAACTTCTGCCTAAGACATCAGTGCCAATTAAGTAAAGAAGTTATTTGATTTCTTACTCATTTGCATCCCTTTTGTTTTTGTTTCGACTTGTTGAATGTCTGATTTCTTCAGTTTTGTGATTGCCATGTTTTATTCCATGTGCTTTTAGCGATCTTTTGCAAATACATGGTGAAACTAATTTCCCCGGGTAAAGGTTTTGGTAATTGAAGTGCAGAGAATGTGCAAAATTTATATACCTTAAGGAATACCATTAAAAAAAAAAAAACAGCAATTTGAGGATTGAACGACAAATTTTCTGATGGAACCAACAACGGTACTTTGAGGTAGACAACAACTATACCTTAACGTATATACCTTAAGGTTCAACAACTGTACAGAATGGAACCAAAGCTACTCGTACCTGTCCCAATCCCCCTTTTTTTTCTTTGGGTAAATGAGACAGGCTTCCGTGATTTAAGATGCTGGGAACATGACAGGTGCCCTGCACCAGGGGTAAGTTTCAATCCCGTGTTAGTCTGCTGCTGGCCATTGCAAAGACTTTTGATCCACCTGTTACGTGATTAGGTAAGTATGACTACAATATTGAAATCTCTGTCATTTAACCACCAGGACAAGTATCATTTTCATACGGTCTGGCAATTTGAAGGGATACGTGTTGAGATTTATTCAACATTTTAATTGTTTTTTCTTAAATTAACCTGTAATAATGTCCATTATCCACTTATTAGCTCCATATAACTTCATTTCTTTCTGAAATCTGGATTTGATGTTTTCTGAAATTAAATGGATACATTGCATTATAAAGTCCTTCCATTTTTGTTCAGTTTTCGGCGATAACGTCACTTTTGAAAAGATCAAACTCTAACGCTAACCCTTGCCACTTTCATAAGTCATGCAGTTACAAATACATAACAAAAAAGGAAAAAGAAGATACTCAAACAGTACCACAATGTTGTTGTTGGATAACTTCTAATTGAAATTGTCCCGCTAGTACTTAAGGCATGCAGTCACATTTATTTTACACATTTTCTTAATAAAAAAGGGGCTGAGCAAATTTAATTTTTTGTACTTCGTTGGATTGGATTAGTTGAAACCTCAATGAGAGCTACATGACTGTACACCATGTAGCTTCATCCTTCATGAAAGTCTGTATGATAAATCCACGGATCAAATTATTTGAGTGAAACATTTCCATTGGCACTAGATTCATCCACAAGAACATAGTACTTGATTTTGATGGAGCTGACAACGACATACATACACATATATATACATATATATGTATATACGTATATATATATATATATATATAAAGTTTATTATTGACAATCGTCCAAGACTAGACCGAAGACTTTTTAGTAGACTAGTCAACATTTGTCAAGATTTTCATGATTTAGGTTGAATGCTATAGCAAAGTGTACATTGGCTCAGTTTTTTAAGGTCATATCACTTTTTAAATGAATCGTGTGTCCGAATTTCTATTCTTTTGTTGATATAAAGATTCTAATGATGTCCAATATATAAGAACTCATGCAAATGATCTGTAGCCTATGGTCTCGAGGCATACCTTGGCCAATGGTAGTGAAAAAGAACTAAGCCCACCCAAAAGAACTAAACCTATTCACCAAATGGTGTGATTGTCTCCGTCAACCATTGGTTTTAAGGTCTCCTAACTACTGTTACTTCCCCTACGCAAATTGTCCTCCATTAATTCTACCAATAAGATCGATCTGTCCAGACTTCAAAAAACTTCTTGCTTCTCATGTCGAGTGCATGCAGGCTACTATTGTAGAGAAACTGCACAGAAGAGAGATGCAGACGATATAGCATTTGGGAGGCTTATCGAAGCCAGAAAGTGGTCAAGCTATCTATCACTTGGGATCCTCGGTGACATATTTTCTATGCCAATTCAATGCCACCTCTAATATTACGCCAAGTGTCCTATTATTATTTGCACTTTAATTTTCTAATAGTTCAAATTGGTTTGGTTTGACACAAGTTTTCTCTACCCTCTAAACCTTTGAACCAAAATTAACCGACCGGACCAATGATACTCATCTTATTACTTGAGCAAGCAGTGAAGTGTGCTGCCATGGCTGCCCGCTCCATCTTCCTCACTATGGCTCTGTAACAGCTGACAAATGGCAGCGTTATTGAAGAAATTGGCAACGAAGGCTGCACCGATGATCGCATTCAATGGAGCTTTTCTAGCCCAATCCAAGTCTACTTTCCTAAATTTCCGTATCCCCTTTGGAGCTATTGCAGCGATTTCCGGTGGCATATTGGTGGCTGTCAAACCAGCAAAAATAAAATTCCTACTCTTAAGTCACGAATTAAGTCCACTATGGTACTGGAGCAGGGACTTAGGCTGTGCAATGAGTTACTAACTTCACCCTAGTGCCAGAGTTTACTTGATCCGATATACCAAAGTATCTTAATTACGTGAAAAATAAAATTCGAATATAGCAGTGAGCAGGGTCGAATCCACAGGGACTTGGGAATTTATTTTGAATGAATGTAACATTAAATAAAAAATGGGGCGAATTGATATGGAACTGTCTAATTTAATTGCTCAAACTAAAAATAAGACAATCGCAGATAAAATAAATAACAATAAATATAAAGTAAATTAACGGAAGGAAAATCTCTAGTCAAAGGTATAATCTCCACTAATGGTTCGAATCATTGATCATAGATGCAGAGATAAAATCTTTCATTTACAAATAAATTGGTTATGGTTGTCAACAAGCTCTGACAACCTACCTAACCTTCCTGATTCGATAACCACAACAAGCTCTGTGGTTATTGCCCTAGCCAATTAAGCAGTCCTAAACACGCTCTTAGGATTTAACCTATTGACAACATTAATCATTAGACTGGCCACCAATTATAACCAACAAACACACACGCTCGGTTTATTTAGGCTATATCATATATTTCCGCAACAACAACTCAAAAGTTTCTACTACAATTGAATCATGTCACTTGCCACATGCACTAAAATTACCCAACAATTACGGATTGAGCACTCTTAGATGGCTGTTAATTACTCACACAATTAAACAGTGATCAAGTATTTAATTGCAAGAAATAATCATATGCATAAGTGAACAGGAAATATATAAATACTTGCAAATTAAAGAACGTAGGCAAATCAATTCGATCTCACAGTTTTGTCGAACCAAAGCTTCGATTTAACCTCTGACTAGATGAAGAAATTAGCCACTCCTCATAGTTGAATTGCAGCCAAAAGTACTACTTGAGTTCTTAAAAAAGGAAAATAAATTGGGAAAAGGAAGGAAAAACGGAACGGAACAGAATGGCCTGCGTTGATTTTCAGAGTCTTTTCCTTTGCCCTTCCGTTTTCTCCTTTTCTTTTTTTTCCTTCAGTTGAACCAGAGGTCTTGTTTTACCTAGCGTCCCCCCAGGGCTTCTTTAGCGTTTCTTTCTTTTTTTTTCCAAAAATGGGCCTCGTGTGCAATTGAAGCTCAATGGGATGCGGGTTTCTACTGCATCAGTTGTACTGTTCTTTGCTGTAAACTAACCAAAAGCAAAAGCCCAAAACGCTTGCTAACTTGATGCAGTAACAATCATCAACCGAACAGGGCATTGTAGATGAATACTCCTGGATGGTTTCCACACCCCATCATCCCTGATGTAGCGGTTTTCAAGTATCAACTAAGAAACTTGTATCAAGATTTTCTTAATGGAATTTCCTCAATTAGGCTTCAATTTCTCCTTTTCTGCCTCAATTGACTTGAAGTTCCTAGAAATCACACAAAAATTCAAATATAAGTAGAATCTAGCAAATTATCACAACATTTGGTCAAAATAAAGGGGAAAATATTAACAAATAAACTGCCTAATTTGCGCATTAACAAATTCCCCCACACCAAGACAATGCTTGCCCTCAAGCATTCACTACTCAAAAATCACAGTCAAGATCACAAATACTTGAATAGCTCCATAAACTTGCACAAGTGTCACATCTTCTCAACAATTTCACCAAAATTAGGATGTTAAAAACTTGACAAAGCTCACATGGATAGCAGTGTATACACTCAACCACTCAAAATATGGGAAGGATGTTTATATCACTCAAATCAACAACATGTGATGATTTTACCATATGCTTGCTAATATATCAAATCTCCACCACTTTAATGAACTTGATACAAAAATCAAAGGGTCTTTTAATAAGGATGTAATGGGGCTTGGGTTAAATGTTAGACAAAATGGACCTTTAGGCTAATAATGTCAAAAGAAATACCAATAGCTCATTGCATGAAATGAATCGCCCCTTTTTTTTTCAATCCCCTAACTCCAAGGCACATCAACAATCGAAGCCAACTCTACATAAGAACCTTCACACAGGTATCAACCCAACTTTCTCAACACTACTACAAGGACACTTCCATATTTTTTTTTCTTGTGCAGCAAAACATAACTAAACTTGAAAGATAAACACAACTGCCAAATCCTTGTAGCAATACTTGATAATTTTCACGCAATAAAACTCAAGCATCCTTTTGACTCAAGGTTCAATAATAAAGTTCAAATAAAAAGGCTTAGGGTGCAAATTTGGGTATCAGACAAAGAAACAGTCCAGGCTCAGATTGGTTAACTAGGTGAAATATGATCAAGGTAGGCTTTTAGAAAGTCAAAAGGGGTTAAACCTAATTGCCCTTCTCATATTAATGCCTCAAATTCAAGCGTGGTCTCGACATGCATAACAAAGCAAGTTCTAGAATATCAAACCATGTGTGATATCACTCATTCAAAGCAAATAGAGCAATTATAAATGTAATGCTCATTAGGCTCAAAAGCTCACAAAAAAAAAGTGAAAATATGTCAAATTTTTAAACACCCTTCATTTGAATCAATAGTCAAGAAAACAGATTACTTGCACTAGCAATAGAATACCATTCACACTTGCATCTTGACTGAATCAATACGAATCTCAAAAAGTCTTGAAAAATCAGAAACTAGACGAATTAACACAAAAACTGACCAAAAATACTTAAAATTTTTTCTCTTTTTCATTTTTCTTTTGTTTTAAAAAAAACCAAACTAGAAATTAAAAACCAACATGATCTCCCTCCCCCACACCTAAACATTGCCTTGTCCTCAAGGAAAAAATAAAAATAAAGTGTAGAAAGAAAGAAATACTCCCCTGAAGAAATACTAAGTTTCTGGTGGGAAAGGAGGCTGGAAACGAACGTGCTCAAAATAAGCGGCCAGGTTCTGACCCATGCGGGACAAACGTCGATCCATCTGTTGGCTCTGCTCCGTACGAGGACCGACTGCTCGGAGATTCTGCTGATGGTTGAAGGTTCGCTGCTGATCTTGGCGAAGGCCAACGGCTGCTGCTTAATTTGGTCCTACCTGTCACAAAGAAATTATATCACGTAAATCACTTTTAACAAATGAACAAACACAATCAAACTACTAAAAACAATAATTCTTGGGTTGCCTCCCACGCAGCGCCTTTCTTTAATGTTTTTGGCTAGACAAAATAACGCTTCAATCAGAGTATTCAGGCACTGCAAGTGTCACCTCCTCAACATTATTAACTTCAAATCCTTCATAAAAAGGTTTGAGACGATGACCATTAACCTTAAAAATCTTGTCAGTGTGAAGACTTTGAATTTCTACTGCACCATGAGGAAACACATTAGTCACAATAAAAGGTCCAATCCAACGAGAACGTAATTTACCAGGAAAAAGTTTAAGTCTAGAGTGAAAAAGAAGTACTTTTTGACCAATACAAAAAATTTTCCTTGAAATTGCTTTATCATGAAATGCTTTTGTTTTTTCCTTATAAATGCGAGAACTCTCATATGCATCATTTCGGATTTCCTCCAACTCTTGCAATTGCAACTTCCTGTGTTCTCCAGCTTCATCCATTTGCATATTGTAATTTTTAACTGCCCAATATGCCCTATGTTCCAATTCCACAGGTAGATGACAAGGTTTGCCAAAAATTAATCTGTAAGAAGACATACCTATGGGGGTCTTAAAAGCTGTACGGTACGCCCAAAGTGCATCATCTAAGCGCAAACTCCAATCCTTTCTATTGGGATTCACCGTCTTTTCAAGTATCGACTTGATTTCTTTATTGGAGATTTTTGCTTGACCACTAGTCTGCGGATGATAGGACGTAGAAACCCGGTGAGTGACGCCATATTTCTTCATTAATGCTTCCATTACTCGATTGCAGAAGTGTGTCCCTCGGTCACTGATAATTGCTCTTGGCGTGCCATACCTGACAAAAATATGAGATTTAATAAAATCAACTACAACCTTAGCATTGTCAGTCCTAGTTGCCTTAGCCTCTATCCACTTTGAGACATAATCAACTGCAAGTAATATATACATATTACCAAAAGATGAAGGAAATGGACCCATAAAATCTATACCCAATATATCGAAAATTTCACAAACCAGTATAGGAGTAAGAGGCATTTGATCTCTATGGCTTAAATTACCTGTCTTTTGACAATTTGCACATAATTTACAAAATAAGTATGAATCACAAAACAAAGTTGGCCAAAATAAACCACACTCTAAAACCTTTCTTGCAGTTCGCTTAGGGCCAAAATGTCCACCACACGCATATGAGTGACAAAAAGATAAAATTGATGGAACCTCTTCTTCAGACACACACCTGCGAATAATTTGGTCAGAACAATATTTCCACAAGTATGGTTCATCCCACACATAATATTTAACATCACTTTTAATTTTTTCCTTTTGAGCTCTAGACAAATCATTAGGTAGCGTTCTAGTAACAAGATAATTCACTAAATCAGCATACCAGGGAGTTGTCTTTTGAACTACAAAAAGATGCTCATTTGGAAAATTATCCTTCAAGGGTGCAGGTCCTTCACTATTGATCAAACGACTGAGGTGATCAGCAACCATATTTTCAGCACCCCTTTTGTCTTTAATTTCCAGATCAAATTCTTGGAATAGGAGAATCCACCTTATAAGTCGTGGTTTGGCCTCTTTCTTGTTGAGCAAATATTTTAAAGCTGCATGGTCAGAGTAAATAATGACTTTAGTGCCAAGTAAATAAGAACGGAATTTTTCTAAAGTAAAAATAATAGATAAAAGCTCCTTTTCCGTAGTCGAATAATTGCACTGGGCACCATCCAAGGTCCTCGAGGCATAATAAATGACATAAGAAGCTCTGCCCTCTTTCTGGCCGAGTACTGCACCAACAACAAAATTGCTAGCATCACACATTATCTCGAAAGGAAGACTCCAGTTTGGTGGTCGAACCACTGGTGCTGAAGTCAATGATCCCTTGAGCGTGTCAAATGCACTCTTGCAATTACCATCAAAATGAAATGCCACATCCTTTTGAAGTAATTTGCATAGAGGATGGGATATCTTTGAAAAATCTTTGATGAAACGCCTATAAAAACCTGCATGACCAAGAAAAGAGCGAACTTCCCGCACACTTGCGGGGTAAGGTAAACATTTGATAATTTCTACCTTAGCCTTATCTACCTCAATTCCTTTATCAGATACCACATGGCCTAAAATTATGCCTTGGTCTACCATAAAATGGCATTTCTCATAATTTAAGACAAGATTAGTCTCAATGCACCTTTTAAGAATTTTTGTGAGGTTAGTTAAACATTCATCAAAAGAATTACCGTAGACAGTAAAATCATCCATAAACACTTCTATGATATTCTCCACATAATCAGAAAATATACTAACCATACACCTTTGGAATGTAGCAGGCGCATTACAAAGACCAAAAGGCATTCGTCTATAGGCAAATGTATCAAAAGGGCAAGTAAATGTGGTTTTCTCTTGATCTTCAGGCGCCACTGGAATTTGTAGAAAACATGAAAAACCATCAAGACAGCAATAATGAGATTTTCCTGCCAACCTGTCGCGCCCCATTTTTTGATAAATAAATAAATGGTTTTGAAGAATTGTGTTTTGATTTGAAAAAATGAATTTTTGATTTGAAAGAAAAGTGGGCCTCAATGGGGTTTTGAAAATGCGACGATTTGACCCAAAATTATAGTTTAAAAAGGATTTTTGAAATAAAAATTTGGAGTCGCCACTTGGTAATGAGTTAAGGTGTACCAAGTCACCCAAAAATGAATTTTTACAGAAAAAATAGGAAAAAGTAGTAAGAAACCCCTTTTAAACGACTCCTAGTCCACGCAAACCAAAGAAAAAGGTTCGGGAGTCACATTTGACAAAGGGGAAGGCAAGGATAAAATCCAAGGCACCCCTTTGACCTAGCCAAGGCTAGTTGCATGATTTAATCAAAGATTTTCTTGTTTTAACCAAAGAATTTATTACATTTGGATGCACTACATGAATGCAAACCCTAGACCTAGGGGTATTGGGGGGAAATTTCTCTTCAAAGGTTGAGTGGTGCCAATCACATTGATTGTGAAGCCCAATAACGATCCTTTGAAGAAGTCACGAATAATGCAAGTGAGATGCAAATGAATGGAATGCATGTATGCAATGTGAAGGCATGAGTTTGAAAAAGTAATAAAAGCAATAAATATGTAAATGAAAATGTGCACGTGAGTGGGCAAGGTACGGTATGTGAAATGATAATATGAAGTGCATGTGTGCAAGTGATGATAAAAGTGTTCGTGTGCAAGTGAAGAAACATAAAGGTGCACGTGTGCAAAATGGGAGGAAAAGTGTTCATGTGCAAGTGAAGGGATAAAAAGGTGTACGTGTGCAAATGGGAGGAAAAGTGAAAGTGTAATGATAGAGTGGACTTAGAATGCATGAGCCTAGGGAATTCATGCATATTGGGACGGGGAGACCTAAATCGTGACTCAATTTGCCCTTTTATAGAGGGGATACAAGCGTGCTAAGGCTTAGAAAAAGCCACACTCGTCTATATCCCATATTTAAGGGGACTCTTCAGGCAAATGTACCCTAACTAGCATGAGATGCAAGACCTAAAGTGAGGGGAAAAGGGGAATCGAGGAGCATGCCAGATGATAAAACTAAGGAAAAATGCATGATATGTAGTGAACAGGCGAATAATGCATTAATGAAAAACAAAGGAAAAATCCTATTGGGTCTAGCGTTGGACTAGCCCTTTCTATGAATTCCTAATGAAATAATGAGCCACAACTAGCATTGGACTAGTGTGGTGACGTACATTCATCCATCACATTCATTCATGCTATAGAAAGCGAGTAGACATGCCAAACACTTATAAACACATAGCACATAACATTTAGCATGCTCGACTAGATGCAAGGCCCTAACAAAGCAAATTAACACGTAGTAACTAAGCATGCAAGACACATAAGACAATTAAAGCCCTAACTATTACATTTGCTAGCTAGGCACATGACTTCGATAGGTCTTCATTGAATGCTCCTCCAAGCCCTATCTATTACATTAGGGAGACCCTACTACAATCTAAAAGGGGGAAAAGGAATAAAATAATTAAATCCCTAACTATTACAAGCCAAGAGGTGTACACATACCCCAAAATGAATAACTTAAATAAAAAGCAAAAGTAAATAAAATAAATGAAAGGAATTAAAGAAAGGCAAGGAAAGCAACGTAGACATGCATATTCACATAACACGTAGGAGCACGTAGGAAAAATAAAATCAAGGAGATAGAGGTTACCTCCCTTGAGTTGTGAAATGAAAAGAATATTAGCTTCAAAACAATAAAAGGGTCAAGGCACCAATTTATTTGGCAAATAATCACAAATGATAGAAATAAGCATGAATTTGAATCAATTGAATCATGTCAACAACCCACATTTAAGAAGTCAAAAGAAGAAGGGACTTAATTGCAAAAATGAACAAAGTTTTGGGGTCAAAAATTAAAGAAAAATAAAGCTCAAGGACTTATTTGCAATTAAAGTAAGGACCCAATTGAATGAAATTGAAAGTTGTTGGGGCCATAGTGAAAGCACTCGAAAGTCAGGGGACTGGAATGAAATTTCGTTATCAGGCTTCTTGGCAAAACAGGCCATTGGGCCCTTTTTTTTTTATTTGTTTGGGCTCAAACTTCCCTAGCCCAACCGAAGATCCAAAACAAATGAGATAGGCCAGTCTATCATTTTTATCAAGTAAAACCCAAACACATTAATCAACAACCCAATCCTAAAACCCAACCAAAAGCTTTGAATTTTAACCTTCTTAGGCCCAACAAGAAACCCAAACAAATGTTACTAAACCCAATCAAGATGAAATCCCCACTAAAAATTATTAAAAACTTTGATTAAGCATTAAATCCCCAGAATTAATCTATCCAAAAACACATTAACTTATATCATGGAAGAAAACATAAAGGGACAGAATTGATTAAAGTATCTAATTTTCTGGGCCAAGACAGAACAAAGGGCAGCCTGAGGGGTTCAAATATAACAAAAGCAGGGACCCAATTGAATGAATTATAACAGTTTGGGGGTAAAATTATGAAGTTTAGCAATCCTCAGGCAAGTTGCAAAACAAAACGACAACAGAGGCACTGAAATGGCCATTTTAGACCAACGGTCTTCTCTCCCAAACACAGACATCAATTCGCCATTTCTGTCGTTCTTAGAACCAGAGCAAAACCAAAATTCTAGCCATTCTCAATCAAAAACGAAAATCACCCAAAAACTCTTCTCATACAATATCAATTCGAGTTCATTCAACCGAATCATACGAAACGGAAAGAAATGAAATACAGCAAATGCATCATAAATTTTCGAATGTGAGGAAAGTGATTTGGCCGAATGTATACAAAAACAGAATTTAATTTGTCTTTGAAGTTAAACCCCCGGTTGGGCATTTCATCGAGCAGCAAACAAGCAAAAGAAAAATCAATGATTCTTTGCTTAATTGAAATCATAATCGGCCCAGAAATTTGTCAAAAACCAAGGACAATCAATCCAAAACTTATTCAGCACCCAATAACATTCAATCTAATCGATACGTAAAACATGTATGTTCGGCAATCTCAGACAGTTAACAGGAGAACTGCACTAAATAGTGCTGCGGTAGACCCATTTCAGTGGACTTGACCAGAACTGAAACTTAAAGAGAGGAAAAAAAAGACTTACAGTGCTCTTGCTAGGCCAGATTTCGCAAATCGCAAGGGAAAATTCTGGTGGCGACAAGGGCGGCGATGGAGGTTGAAAAGTGGCGGCAGAGGTGGAGAGTAGCAGCGGCAGCTGAGGACTGGCTGTGGCAGAGGTTGACGGCGCTGATTTCTTCAGAAGCGGCAATGGCCAGAGGTTTTTTAATCTCTTCTAATTCATCGATGGCGGCGGTGATGTGGGGTTGAGAACGGAGGTTTTCTTCTGGCTCTTTGTTGAGGGTTTTGCCCAGGGAAAAAGATTTCGCCTTCCTCCGTTCCCACGAAGCTTCCCCCCCGCTGTTTTTCCTTTCAGCCGAGAGCCTTCCTGTTTCCCTTAGCTTCCTCTCTGTTTTTAGTTTCTTCCCCCGTAGCCCTTGAAAATAAAATTTTCTGCCTCCTCCGTTAGCCTCTTGCTCTGTTTTTTTAGCCCCAATCTCTCGTTTGGTTTCCCAATTTCGCCCTCAATTCTTTCTTCTTTTTCTTCTGTCCGCCGCCTCCTTTCTTGCCAGTTTTCTGATTTCTTTTCCCGGTCCCCAGCCCAAGCCTTCCTCCTGGTTTTTCTTCTTTTTTATTCTCCCCCCTAGCCGCTGTTTTTCTTTTTGCTTTCTGTCTCTCTCGTCTTGCCTCTCGACAGTTTCCCCAAATTTCCAGATTCAATCCCCCCTCCTTTGTCCTTGTTCTATTTCATTTTTTTTAACTCCAAAAGCCTGCTCTGTTTGCCCCTGCTCCACAATTCCGTCGCCCCTGCCCTCTCTAGATTCATCCCCGCCTCTGTTTTGCTCTCGTTGAAAACCTCCCCTCTTTTTTTTCGTTTCTTTTCTCATCCGTGGCCTCTTTTCTTTTTTTTTTCTCTTCCAATTCTCAATACCTCCCTTCTAAGCTAAACAAGTGTCCTCCTAAATGTTGTGTTGTCAATTAAACAAAAGGGACACTTGTCCCTCAAATTCCTTAACCACTTGTCCCATGATTGTTTTGTACACTTGTTCAACATGCACACTTCCACCTATTTTTGCCATTTTCATTCTTTTCCTTTCATTTTTCATTTTTCATCATTTTTCACTTTTTCTTCTTTTTCCTTTTTTTTTCATTTTCAAGAAATTCTATGCTAAAAACTTAAAAATAATAATAACACAAAAAACTAAAAAACTAAAAACTAAAAAGTGAAAAAAACGAGCACAGACTAAAAAATAATTAGTAAATGAAATTACACCAAAATTTGGTGTCTACAGTTTGCCCCTCTTTGTCTGAGTTTTGGAAAAACTTGAGACAAAGAAGTAGACACCAAATGCTTACCTGTGTTATTCGGCTACGAGCGTCTCGAACGATGGATGTTTTAGAAATGGGGACTGACCCCTTTGACAAAAATTTAAATGGGATTGATCCAAACAGAAAATTTAAAATCGGGATTGACCCGAACAGAAATTTAAATGGGATGAATTGAAGTGAGATGGAGTATTGGTGGGGTTGACCCATGTTTATTGGTGATGCAAATGAAAGAAGCGAAATGAAGTGTTAATGGGACTGATCCACGTTCCAGTGGCTGTGAAAATGAAATGTCTCGACAATCGGACAATGGGATCAAACCCGAACCTGCCGTGATGAACTTGATTTGATTTTTGATTTTTTGATTTTTTCTGATTTTTCTTTCTTTTTTTTTGATTTTTTTTGGATTTTTTTGGATTTTTTTGGATTTTTTTGATTTTTTTTTTTTTAAAATGAAGACTTTAAGATGGGATTGATCCAGACGGGAAATTTAAAACGGGACTGGCCCGAACAGGAATTTAAAACGGGACTGGCCCGAACAAGAATTTAAAACGGGACTGACCCGAACAGAAATTTAAAAAAACGGGACTGACCCACGGGATAGACCCGAACAGAAATTTAAAACGGGATAGACCCGAACAGGAAACTTAAAACGGGATAGACCCGAGCCTGTAGTGATGAACATGATTTGATTTTTTGACTTTGATTTTTTTTTATTTTTATTTTTTGATTTTTTATTATTTTTCTGTTCTTTTGAGGAAATCTTTTCAAAATTTGCTCCAGTATGACGAATTGGTCAGTGAGACAACACCTGAGCCTGACGGGGTGTGGACGGTCAGCGGGATAAAACCCGGTCCTGCCGAGGTTATTGAATAAAACACACACGCTAGTGAGATAAACTCGATGCTAACGGTGGTAGGGTGAAAACGCACACGTTAGTGAGAGGGTGAAAGCGCACACGTTAGTGAGATAGACTCGATGCTAACGGTGGTAGGGTGAAAACGCACACGTTAGTGAGATAGACTCGATGCTAACGGTGGAATAGAAACGCACACGTTAGTGAGATAGACTCAATGCTAACGGTGGTGAAAGAAACGCACGCGTTAGTGAGATAGACTCAATGCTAACGGTGGTTGAATGAAAACGCACACGTTAGTGAGATAGACTCGATGCTAAGGTGGAATAGAGAACGCACGCGTTAGTGAGATAGACTCATGCTAACGTGGTTGATGAAAAACGCACAGTTAGTGAATAGCCTGATGCTAACAGTTGGTAGGGTGAAAGCGCACACGTTCGTGAGATAGATCGATGCTACTGGTGGTAAGGTGAAAACGCACACGTTAGTGAAGATTAGACTCGATTGCTAACGGTGAAATAGAAACGCACACGTATAGTGAGATAGAACTAAAGCTACGGTGGTGAAAGAACGCACGCGTTAGTGAGATAGCACTCAATGCTACGGTGGTTGAAATGAAAACGCACGCGTTAGTGAGATAAACTCGATGCTAACGGTGGTAAAAAAAAAACGCACACGTTAGTGAGATAGACTCGATGCTAACGGCGGTAGAAATGAAACGCGCACGTTAGTGAGATAGACTCGATGCTAACGGTGGAATAGAAACGCACGCGTTAGTGAGATAGACTCGATGCTAACGGTGGTTGAATGCAAACGAACGTTAGTGAGATAGACTCGATGCTAACGGTGGTAGGATGAAAACACGCACGTTAGTGAGATAGACTCGATGCTAACGGCGGTAGAATGAAAACACGCACACGTTAGTGAGATAGACTCGATGCTAACGGTGGAATAGAAACGCACACGTTAGTGAGATAGACTCGATGCTAACGGTGGTAGGGTGAAAACGCACACGTTAGTGAGATAGACTCGATGCTAACGGTGGTAGGGAAACGCACACGTTAGTGAGATAGACTCGATGCTAACGGTGGTAGGGTGAAAACGCACACGTTAGTGAGATAGACTCGATGCTAACGGTGGTAGGGTGAAAACGCACACGTTAGTGAGATAGACTCGATGCTAACGGTGGAATAGAAACGCACACGTTAGTGAGATAGACTCGATGCTAACGGTGGAATAGAAACGCACGCGTTAGTGAGATAGACTCGATGCTAACGGTGGTTGAATTAAAACCAATCCCAACATGACTTTTATGAAGTTGGCGGCACAAGATCCAGGCCCAACGTGACATTTGCGAGGTTGGCGGCACGGAGTCCAGGCCCAACGTGATCTTGTGAGGTTGGCGGCACGAAATCCAGGCCCAACGTGATCTTGTGAAGTTGGCGGCACAAAATCCAGGCCCAACGGGATCTAGTGAAGTTGGCGGCACGAAGTCC
>NW_020864558.1:0-18878 GCF_003713205.1 Coffea eugenioides
GTTGGACAAGATAATCCAATAAGAAAACTACAAAGGTTGTCTTAACAAAAGAAAAGCAAAATAGAGAAATAAAAGATCCAAGCCGCAACGGAGCGTCATGGCTGCTCGGAACGAGGGTCTATTGCCTCTTCCGCTCCATGACGACCCTGTGAGGTACCAATATGGCCCTCCTCCTGATGAGGTGTCGGAGTACCAATATGGCCATCCGCTCCATGAGGACCCTGTGAGGTACCAATATGGCCCTCCTCCTGATGAGGACCCTGTGAGGTACCAATATGGCCCTCCTCCTGATGAGGTGTCGGAGTAGGCGACCGGCGGATGTTGAAGTGTTCTTCCATCGCCCGAAGACGGCGATCATGCCTGTCTAGTCGCTCCGTCATCCGTCTCTCCGTTTGATCGATACGCTCGACGACTCGTCCCTCCATACAGCAAATGGCATTTAGGAGCTCTTGCCATTTTGATCTCGGAGGAGGTGGCGGTCGAGGAACAGGAGGAGGAAGAGCTTGCTGCGCCTCCGCCTCTCGAGTTTCCGCTTGTGGTTCAGTGTGCGGAGGAGGCTGGGCGGAAGTCGATGCCTCTCCAGTGTCTCGAATGAGAGCAGCTCCAAAATCCGTAGGAATGCCCAAAGCTTTGAGTATAGAGGTATTAACCTCCTCGACAGACCTAGTGACGATAGCTCGCTCGGTTCCAAGAGGAACCTTGACCTTCTCAAAAATGAGGGATAGCAGTC
Organism: Coffea eugenioides; assembly: GCF_003713205.1. Classification (NCBI taxonomy): domain Eukaryota; kingdom Viridiplantae; phylum Streptophyta; class Magnoliopsida; order Gentianales; family Rubiaceae; genus Coffea; species Coffea eugenioides. The sequence continues at coordinate 731 of NW_020864558.1, forward strand.
TTGGAAACCCGAAGCAGGTCTCGCCGGCCCTCATGCGAGCTGTAGTCCGCATATAACTGATGATAATGCTGGGTAGAGGAATGCCGGTCAGCTGCGCACCTACACCATGCATCATCTTGTCCAAAAAGTAGAGATCACTATTGCGGAGCTCCCGTTTTCCACTTTTTTTTGGTACCACATTGAAGGCAAACAAGTAGAAGATTAGGTGGTACCTATGCTCGAATGAATCGGCGTAAACTGTAAGCTTCTTCGCAGTTCCTCTCTCTCTATACTGGCCCTTGAGGCGTCCAACTGCCTCTCCCACCTGCCAAGGGTCTCGCGCCTTGAACTCCTTCGTCAATTTGATATCTTGTCCTTCGTCTTTTAGTTTGACGAAGCATCCCAGTGTTTCCCGAGTTAGAGCCACTCTCTTGCCTCGAACCCACGAGACGATGAGATTGCCACTGTGGCTTTCTTTGTTTTCCACGTTGGCATAGAACTCCCGGACCAAGGTTGGGTAGTAATGCTTGGGAAGTTGTAAGATGTTCTCCCAACCAAGGCGCTTGAATGCTGTGGAGATGTGGTAGTGTGCATCCACTTCCGGTGCCAAGTGCTTCTCGATGATAATCTCCTTGTCTAAGCCGAATTCATACCATTGTTGGTTTTCAAGCGAGGTGAATCGAGTGGTATCGTAGTCCGGAGGTGGCTCGTCACGGCTAGTAGACGCGGTCTTCCGGCGAGAGCGAGGTGGCGGCTCTGGTGACGGAGATTCCTCTTCAGGTGACTCCTTATGCAAGGAAGGTGTGTGTTCCTCTGTCGACGAAGATGGAGGTGTCGGTGCTCGAGACCTTCTTGTGCGAGCCATAATACCTATACCAAAAGCAAGATGAACCTTCATTAGAAATCGTAGAAACTTGCTCACACGTATTAAATAAGAATTTAAAAAAATTTCGGCAGAGTTTCCCCTTGAAAAAGGGCTAAACTACCTGCCAACATTTACCAAAAATTCAAGCAAAAAATCTACTTAAGACCTCACAAATACAATTCTCACATTGAGAATGAATATTACCAACAAGGTTGTCATGATACGCTAAATACTTCCAATACTTTGACAATTAAAACCATTTGTAAGATTGGAATAAAATTTGAAAGTAAAGTAGACTATCAATGACACTATGCTATAACATTAAGCTTCAACCATCAATTCATCGCAGCGTCAAAATATGCCTTACGAAAAACATCTTCAATTCAAACAATTCTCAACTTTTGGCACTTTGCTTCAAACCAATACATAACTACCCACTATACTTACCACAATTTATCATCAATTTGCATAAAGATGCACTTATTTCAAGCAAACAAATGCAAATTATACACCAAAACAAGAAATTGCAAACAAAAGTCTAGTGTGCTTTCATGACAAAAATTATAAAATTTCTCACCATATTAACAAATTTCTCAAATCTAAGCAAACAACCATAACTAAATGTATATATTATCCCTAATGTAACACAATTGTATCAAGAAATTTCAACAAATAAGCTTTTATCACAATTACTCAAAAACTTTAAAAATTATGCAAAAATAGGAATTATAAAATCTCAAAAGAAATTGCAAATTGTTACCTCAAATGTAAAGGAGGATGCTGGAGGATGATAATGATGAAAAATGAGGGAGAAACAAGTCCGATTTTACCCACAAATCAAACAAAATCCGTGCGGCCCAAAATTGCCTTTTGAATATCAAAATCCACTTTTGATGATGTTTTGTGGTGAAATAGCTTACGGTTTATGATCATACAAGGGTTAGGGAGGTGTTTATGGTGAAGGATTGGAGATTTGATAGATTAAATAGAAGATTGGAGAAAAGGGATAGGGTTTCGGTGAGAAGAGGGAAGAAATATTTGAAAAGTGCAGAAACGAACCCTCGTTTCTGCTTTATCCGCGAACAGATCCGAGGTCGTATTTGTTCTTGTAGTCCTCGGATCCTACATGGCTCGGATCCACAAGTGCTGAAGTTTATCCGAGGTCTCGGATCAAACTGGAACTTGAATGATCCGGGCTCGGATCTACTGTTTTAATTTTTTCCGCTTCAAACGATCCGCAGTCGGATCCTTCTGGGTTTTATAGGATACGAGCTCGGATCATCACAATTCTGCACTAATTACACCAACTGCAACTTTCCAAACATTTTCTCCCTTTTCCGACTAATTCCAAATAAGCTACAAAACTCATGAATTTTTTGAATCCACCAATCGCTATTTTAAATGCAAAAGAGGATTATTGTTAGTCTTACTGTTCTCGAGTGAAATGAAATTCACACAACTTTACAGCCAAGAAATCATAACTGTGACATATTTAGTGGTAGTCACTTTTAAATATTTACTAAAGTTAAGAAGTCCAAATACGTATTAATCAAACGTCGGAAAAGAATGAAGGAAATGAGGTGGTTACTAACCTCGCATTTTGCAAATGCGAGGTATACAAGACCTTGCATTTGCTAAATGCGAGGTCAGCGTACCTCGCATTTAGCAAATGCGAAGACCCCCAAGATAGAAAACCATACACAAAACGCCCCCTTTGTAGAATTTTTTTAAATTTCATCATATTGTTAGAAATTTCTCTGGAATCTTTAGCAATAACCGGAACTTGCGAAAGCCGGCTACTTTGTCCATTCTGGGAGTATTAAGTTACTACAATTACTACAATAATTTCAGTTCATTGCAAATGCCGGAACTTGCGGATCTTTTTCCAAACTTTATCTCCTTTCTAATGGAATTTGACTGAATACTCCAGTGGCAGAGTGGAATAGTCAGCATTAGCTTTAGCTGTTCAAGTTTTCATTTCAGTTTTCTCTATTGCTGCTGAAGAGCTGAGGGATCTGATCTGAAAGAGACAGAGATGGCCTCTGATATCATAGCTACAGTCTTGCGTGATCTAGAGTTGCTGGTGAAAGATTTTGGTGTAGAATATTTCAGGGTGTTGGACCTGAAGGCGGAGTTGAGACTTCTGAGGACCCTCTTTTGGTGTGCAAGAGAGTGGAACTACGATCTGTATTCCAAACCTGGTAACAACAATAATCTGGCATCTTTCTTGACTAGCCTTGAACCTGCAGTAGAGGAAAAGATTCTGGACTTGTATAATGATTGTCTTAGTGAAGAAAGATTCCGCGAACTGGGTTTGAATTCCCATTTGATCGGCCTGAAACAGGAACAGTTCTTCCCCTTGGAACAGGGAACGTACTCGTATGGTCGTTCTTATATGGGAGAAGAACGATTCAGCTATGATCAGGGTTTCATGGGGATGGGCAGCAATGCCTCTTTCAATCTCTTGAAGGGAAAAGATAAGTACTCTTGTGGTCTCGGAGGAGAGGGGGTCTGGACTTTCGATTGGGAGTCCAAGTTTGATCACAAGGTTGGCGAAATAAGAACCACTTGCATCTACAATTCGAAGCAAGAAATCAGCCGATCCTATATCAATTTGTTGGATTACTACAATTCATTGCAAAACCATTCCAGCTGGGGCCCAAAAATTATGGAATTCATCGACTTCCTGCTAGTGAATATAGAGGATGTCCAAACTTGGGTAAGAGTTGATGATCAAGATGTGCGAGATTTACTCGAAGCCCTCAAAGAGAAGGTGGCTTTCTTGAAGAACTTCATTCGCTTTGCAGAATGGCGAGGCTTTGAGTATGGGCAGTTGGAAGTTCTCTTCATGCGTTTACAAGTTGTGGCTATCGATGCAGCAGCAAGAGTCTTCCACATGTGGGCATTTTACCCATATGATTATAAAGAAGCACGGGATAATAAAATGCGGTTGATCTTTTCTGAGCTGCTACAAAAGATGGAGGCTGTTGATCCACAAATCCGTGAGACATACATCCAAGTCTTGCTATCTGGATCGCCACATGCTCGGACATTGGAGATAGAAGAGCATATACTAGGGGATTTTGTTGATTCTCTCCTATATCGGATTTGGGAAGGACTGACGCACAGTATTACTTGTGTGGTTTCTTTGGAGGATCAAATGCCAATTCTCTATGAGGGGCTCAGATTCTTGAGAACCATTCTCAAGAAGTACTTTGAGAAGTTGCCTAACAAAGTTAAGGATCTCATTCGAGCTGCTGTCAGTGAGGCAGGGATCGTAATTTGCTCACTATTTGTGCAAGGATTGAAAGAAGGCTTGGCCAAGGAAATGGATTCTGCACTTGTCAACCTGCTGGGAAAGATTAAGCTTATCAAGGTAGTAACATCAGCACTTATCTTTCCTAAGACTGATGAGCTTGGCTTTATGAACTTTTTTCTACAAAATCTCAAAGATTTGCCAAGTTGTAAGGTTGATTCAAATGTTTTTGCAAGCACTGAAATTCAGACAGTACTAGATGATCTTATATCCTTGAGATCCTTGTTGGAGAATAATCTGGAAGAACGTAATCAGGATGAAAAGCTTCAAGCTCTTTCCCGTCATGCTGTAGAGGTGGCGTACAAAGCACAACTTATGATTCAATCCTTAGTGGTCGGAAATGATCCTGATTATTCTCCAATGATATTTGGTCCACTCACAGAAGAAATTAATTTTATTAAGATGGAGGCCTTGAAGATTGGTGACAATAGGTGTAGCTTGCCATCCCAAAAACCTATCAGGTCTTCCGATTCTTTGCCATCACAGGGTAGAACACCAGCAATCAACAAAGCTGTGGTGAGTTTGAATGACGAGGCAAAGAAGATAATTGATCAACTTGTAAGAGGATCAAAACAGCTGGATATCATTTCTGTTGTAGGTATGCCAGGACTAGGTAAGACTACTTTGGCCAGAAGTGTTTTTAATGATCCTTCAGTTACATGCACATTTCATAGTCATGCATGGTGCATTGTTTCTCAAGTATATACAAAGAAAGATTTGGTTCTTCAGATTTTGGGAGGGATTGTTCCTGAACTTTCTGATCAATATCTGAACAAGAGTGAAGTCGATTTGGAGGAAGAGCTCAAAAGGCGTTTAATGAAAAATAAGTATCTCATTGTTTTGGATGATGTCTGGGATGCTGACGCATGGAGTGGGTTGGAAAGATCGCTGCCCAATGATGCCAATGGAAGTAGGATCCTCTTAACAAGTAGACATCCTGAAGTAGCCAAAAAAATTAATCCTAACCGTGAGCCTCACCCCCTTCGCCAACTCACTGATGATGAGAGCTGGGAACTGTTACAAAAGAGGCTATCTTGCAGGGATAGCTATGATGAGAAACTAGGGAGGGAAATAGCAAAAAATTGTAAGGGATTACCCCTCACAGTAGTCATTGTAGCTGGAATTCTTTCGAATTCAGGGCAGGATGGTTGGGAAGAGATTGCAGGAAGGCTAAGCTTAAATACTCTTTCTATCACAGAACAGTGCATGGACATAATAAAGTTGAGTTACAGAAACCTACCTGATTATCTGAAACCATCCTTTCTTTACTTTGGTGCATTTCCAGTAGGCCAGGAGATTCCTTTTGGGAAGCTGATGAGATTATGGATTGCCGATGGATTTGTTCAAAAAAGTGATGGAAAGAGCTTAGAAGATGTGGCCGGGGACTACATCAATGATCTGATTGGCAGAAGCTTGGTTATGATCTCCAAAGAAAGATCCTTAGGAGGCATTAAAGCCTATCGTGTTCATGATCTGTTGCATGAGTTTTGTGTGGTAACAGCCAAAAAGGAGAAATTTTTGTCTTTGGTAAGTGGGTATGATGAGCTTCTCACCTTCAATGGGCAGTGTAATCAGCAACGGTTGTGCGTGTATTCTCTCCAAGAACATTTTGAGAGGTCAAGGATATTTTGTCCCAGTGTACGTTCTATACTATTCTTTCCTCTTGATAATGCATATGGACCGAAGCATTGTCGTCTCTTATTCAATCTATGCATCTTCAAACTTCTTAATGTGTTGAATTTGGAGCAAATCCATCTAGGATTTTGTTTTCCAAGTGAAACGCTATTGCTTGTTGAGTTGAGGTACTTGGCAGCTCAGGGTGAATTCGATTCGATCCCATCATCAATATCCAACCTCTCAAATTTAGAAACTCTTCTTGTCAAAAGTCATACTACAGCTGTATTGCCAGATACTATCTGGAATATGCAGAAATTAAGACATCTGCATGGTGATTTTAGCTTGCTTGGGTCTAGTTTGGCCACAGAAAACCTTGAAATGTCCTCTGCCTTACACAACTTAGAGACCTTTTCTGTCCTTAGGCTTTCTTCTGGGCAAAGCATTGAAAAGATACTGAGGAAGTTGCCAAACATCCGCAGACTAAAATGCAGACTCTTAGAATCCGGGAAATCTACTGGGGATTGCAACAGGACTGTGGCAGTGCAGTTTTTGAGTCGACTACAATCACTCCACCTGTCCTCATCATTTGGAAGAGTAAAGTATCATAGCGAGCTTCATTTTCCCTCGAACCTAAAGAAACTGTCTCTGTCATACTTGCATTCGAGTATAATTCCAGAACTGAGAGATCTATCCAATCTTGAGGTACTCAAATTACTTTCCATTCACTGTGAGGAGAATACTTGGGACATGGAAGAAGAATGGGAACTCCCAAAACTCAGATTCCTGAAGTTAGGATCCTTGGACATTGTGAGATGGACCAGCACAGGCGATCATTTTCCCTGTCTTGAGAAATTAGTGCTGCAGCAATGTCGCAAACTAGAAGAGATCCCTTCTTGCTTAGAGGTTATTGAACCTCTTGAAATAATTGAGGCGCGTCACTGTCCAGTCTTGGATAAAAGTTTACTTTGGAAGATTGAGGAGGAACAGAAGAGCTCAGGAAATTATGATTTCAAGATCTTTATCTTCCAGTGATACAAGACTATGGATGTTCTATTCAGAAGCAAGAATTCGCACGCACATGTCGCATAACATGTTAAGTGGTTGAATCTATTTATGTTTTTCATTGTTGACAGAGATTTGGCTATGAAATCAATGTACTAATTAATAAATGAAGTTGTGATGGTCACTTGTTACCAAGTTTAGTTCTTGTTTGAAGAAGGATGCTTTGTACTAATAAATGCATGACTGTGGTGGATTTTTGTGAATAAAGAATATTGCTGAGTGTTTCATCTATTAGCTTCTGTGTTTCACTTCAGTACCTGGCAATGGTTTCAGCTTAGGATATTCTTTGTTTCTTCATTTTCTTGCTACTTCTGATACTTTGAATTCGTTTTCTGTGCCTTCTGTAATGAAAGTGCAGTCACAGTGGAATTCTTCTATTGCTAGTGGTTTGACAATGAAGTTTTGAAATTGCTATTTCTGGTGGCCTTTCCTCATTTGCTCCAACAATTTCTCTTATGTTTGTCTGGATTTCTCTGTCTACACCACAATTTTCTCCTTCATTTGTCTATATTTTGAAGTTCATTTCTCCAGAAGATGGACTAAAGTTGCAGAGCGAAATTTTTGGAATTGATCAAACTAGGAAGTGCTCATATGAAAGGCAAAAAATTGAATAAAAAAAGGGGGTAAGTTGAAGCAAAAACATTGAGACCAAACATTAGAGAAAAAGCATTTCCAAAGCAATAGTGAGTTGCTAATTAAACTTGCCAAAGTTTTTGACCAAGTATCCCAATACGTTTTACCACAAGGATAAAGTGAAGATAAGAAAAAAAAAAGTTTATAACTTTACCATTTAGGGTGACACAATTTAGAACACAAAAGTTATCCTTTTAGGTTGCAACTTTGAATTGTAAATGAGATACCAAAAAGTTACCACAAATTGAAAACAAAAAAGAAAACCATCCATAAAAAAATGTGATTCAGACGCAATTCCTTCATTATTTCTTCATTGTGGCAGAATTTGACCAGATGTACAAAGTTTATCAAGTATAAAAATAATTACACAAAACGTAGAATCAATTTCGTGATGATTAATTTTCATTACATTTTGCCATAATTTTCAACCCTTCTTCAGTTATGCTTCCCAAATTCCCAGATTCCTCTTGCATATTTAGAGCCAATTCAGGATTGCGGTAATTTATAATAAAGTACTTTGTTTAATAGAATTGTTACAAAAAGTACTTAATAAATACTTATTTCTAGTGTTTGAGAGCATACTTGTATGATAATTTTTTGTAAATAGTGCTGGTACTATAACTTGCTGGCTTTTTACTCATGAATTGGAACAAGGGTCAGCCGTGGAAATGGAGCTTGTGCTCTTTGCTTGGCTCGAAATAGTTACGCTTTTGACGCCCAAAATTGCAGACAAGTGCCCATTAACGTCAGAATTTGACTTTCCAAGACAAATGAGCCGGGCTTTGACGATTATCTCCTTGAAAATATGAAGGAACTACTAAGCTGCAAGGTTGAATCAATTGCTTTTGCAAAGGATCAGATTCAAACAGTGCAGGAAGATCTTGTATTTCTAAGATCTTTACTGGAGAGTATTGTGGAGCAGTGCAGCCTGGATGAAAAGCTTCAAGCTCTTTGGAATCCTGTTACAGAGGTGGGACACAAGGCTTGAGTTTGTCATTGACTCGTTACTGGTTGGAGACACTACTTATTCTTCTGCTATGTTACTTAGTAGCCTTAGAGAAGAAATCAAACATATTAAGACTGAAGCCTTGAAGATTTATGATGGTAAGAAGTATGGTGTTGCATTTCTCAAGTATCGTACGAAAGATATATTTCTTGAGATTCTGGATTGTATTGTTCCGAAGCTTTGTCATGAATATTTTGCAATGAATGAAGATGGTTTGGTGGAAAAACTCTACAGATGTTTGAAAGGAAATAGGCATCTCATCATTTTGGATGATGTTTGGGATATAGATGCAAGGAATGGGTTGGAAAGGTCATTTACCAATGATGCTAGTACTCTTGACAAGTCGACTTCATGAGGTGGCTTTGCAGATTAAACCCGATGGTAGACATTACCCTCTTCGCCAACTTAGTTATGATGAGAGCTGGGAACTATTGTGAAAGAAGCTATTTCCTGGACAAGCTTTTCCACAAGAACTATGTGATCTTGGAATCCAAATAGCTAAGAATTGTAATGGGCTACCTCTATCAGTTGTCATCATAGCTGGGATTCTTGCAACTATGGAGGAAGATGGTTGGGAAGCAGTTGCAGAAGGGCTAAGTTCTGATATTGTTTGTGGCACAGAGCTGATAGGGTATAATTTGTTAGTAATTTTATTATTAATTTTCCCTTCTATCCCGGACAAATATTGTGTTAATTGCTGATATTTACTCATATTTGGTATCTGGACCCAATTTCAGGAATGAAGCGGAAAATTACCAAACATGAGGATTTTTTTGGAGAAAATTGGGACTTCAAGCAAGTCGCAGGCCAGGGCCACAATGCTGAAAAGAATTGGACTCCTATTCCTTTATTGTTGTTGACCAAGAAGATTACAGAGAGAGAACTTCAAGGCTTGGGCCTTTGACTTCGGTAGGGACCACGGAGGAAAGAAAAAGGGCTTTGGTCCTTTTGTGCTGAAGAAAAGGAAAGCAACGTGGAGAGCAAAAAGGGACTAAGAAGAAATTGGGAGACTTGTGCCAATTGGTGGGGACCGCACATTAGTGTCACTTTCTTTTGACTTTTAAAAGGGGGCAACAACGTACAGAAGACGGCTGGCTTTTATTTTGATCTCTAGTTTTAGTCTTTTAGTGTAGCTTTAGTTTTTCCTTCTTTTGACTGGCCTCTGACACACGCCAGGTGTTCGACAAAATTCCCCAACGGGAAAAATACCTTTTATTCCTTGCTTCTTAATAGAAAAAACAATGCCTTCGCAATTCATTAATTCGTGTGGTGATTTAATTATGCGGCGTGGCTAAATCTTCCATCTAGTCAAGGGTCAACTCGACGGCGCAGTCCCGAAAATCTGTGAGATCTAATTAGTTTTCACGTGTTCCTTTATTTATTAATATTTGCACGTTGCCTGCTTGTATTTTCATGGGATTATTTTATTAATTGGATGTCAAGGGCCCGATGTTCAATGTGATTTATTAATCTCGTGCCAATTTAGTCAATTAAATCCGTAATTGTTTGATTGATTAATATTAGTGGCAACTGGTGTGTTTACACATTAGGGGAACGTGCAATCTAATTTAAATAACCCTCGTAGCGTGTTATTGGTTAGGGCTAGGTTTTTCTAATATTAATGCAATTGGGAAATTAATTCCTACGGTCGTACCTAGGAGTATTTTCTGGTTAGGGGTGATCAATGGTCGTACCTTGGTTATCAATAATTTAAGGAAAAATTGGTCGTCAGACTATAACTAGCCTATTAATAAATTAAGTGAACCTCTCCTGCATCAATGATCGGATAAATGGACTGTGCCTGAATAGTTGCATCCTTGGCTAGAATTTATTTATTCTTGATTTAATTCCTGCTATATTCGTGCTAGTTAATTATTTATTTTTAGTTGAATTGTTTAATTATTTTTAGTTTCATTCCGGTAAAACCCCCCCCTTATCAATTGGACTTTAAGAAGAGACAAATATCTCCAGTCCCTGAGGAGACGACTTTACTTGCCACTGTCTACTATTTTTGCCAACTAATTAATTCTGGTATATCGGATTCAGCAAACTCTTCGGGAACAGGGTGAATCAAGTAACCCATTGCACACCTAGAGTCCCTGCTCCAGTACCTAGGATTAATTATTGACAGCTCTTAGTGGTAGCTAGGTTCTACATTATTATTATTATTATTGCACAGGTTGACGACCTGTCAATTTTTGGCGCCGTTGCCGGGGACTGGCGTTATTATTTGTTTCTTTTTAATTTTCATTTTTTGCTCTAATTTTTTGGTACTTTTCTAGTGTATGCCTAGGTCCTCTCGTGCAGGTGAATTGATTTTTGACCCTGAAGTAGAGAAAATCGCGCGTAGAACAAGGAAAGAAACCAGACAGCTCAGAGAGGAGCACTCCAGGGCTACATCTCAGAGACCTGAGCCCGAAGTTGAACCAGCAGATTCGTTTGGTGACACTTCAAGTGATTTTTGCCAAGAGAGCGTCGACATGGCAAACACACAAACATTAAGGGAGTTGGCTGCTCCAAACTTGACCCAACAACCTCTTTGCATAACTTTTCCTCGCCTTAGTGAGAATGCAGCTTTTGAATTAAAACCTGGTTTAATACATTTGTTGCCTGTTTTTCATGGTCTGCCAGGAGAGGAACCCCACAAACACATGCAGGAATTTGATGTGGTGTGTTCGAGTATGAAACCTTCGGGAGTAACTGATGAACAAATTAAATTAAGGGCCTTCCCTTTCTCTCTCAAGGATTCGGCAAAGGACTGGTTATACTGTCTACCTGCAGGCATTATCACCACGTGGCCAGAGATGCAGAAAAAATTTTTTGAAAAATATTTCCCTGCATCCAGAGCTGCTAGTTTGCGAAAAGAAATATGTGGCATCAAGCAATTTCACGGAGAATCCTTATACGAATATTGGGAGAGGTTCACCAGGCTGCGTACCCGATGCCCGCATCACCAAATAAGTGATCAACTGCTGATTCAGTACTTCTACGAGGGATTACTGATGAACGATAGAAATATCATTGATGCAGCAAGTGGTGGTGCACTGGTGAATAAGACTACCCAGGAGGCATGGGACTTAATCGAGCGAATGGCAGAGAATTGCCAGCAGTTTGGTACGAGAGCAGATGTTCCTACGAGAAAGGTCAATGAGGTAAGTTCATCTTCCATTGAACAGCAGTTATCGGAATTAACCTCATTTGTTCGACAGATAGCTGTAGGAAATGCACAGCAGGCCAAAGTGTGTGGGATTTGCACGAATATTGGTCATACCACTGACTCGTGCCCACAGTTACATGAAGAGGGAATTGAGCAAGCAAATATGGCTGGTAACATGCCCATGCCACGTAGACAGTATGACCCCTATTCCAACTCATACAATCCGGGTTGGAGGGATCATCCAAATCTAAGCTATGGGGGAAATAAGCAACAAAATTTCATCCCCAATAGACAGCAGGGCTTCCAGCAACAATATCAAACAAGGAATCAACCCTCCTCTACCTCAGGTATGTCCCTAGAAGACATGGTTAAAACCATAGCCTCTAATACTATGAAATTTCAACAGGACACTGAGGCCAACAATCAAGAGATGAAAGCACGTATGCAAAATTTGGAAAATCAGATGAGTCAATTAGCCTCAATTGTCAACCGACTAGACTCCCAGGGGAAGGGAAAACTTCCATCCCAACCTGAGGTGAATCCCAAGAATGTAAGTGCAATGACCCTCAGGAGTGGGAAAGAGGTTGAAGGTCCAGCACCAGTGGCTCCGAAGGACAAGAATGAGGACCGTATTGAGAAGGAGCTTGAGGAAGAAGGAACTCCTGGCACAAATGAAGAGGTACTACGTAACCCAGTGGGTCCAGTTAAGCCTAACCCACCACCTTTTCCTAGCAGGTTGGAAAGGCCTAAAAAGCAAGACAAGGAAAAGGAAATTTTGGAGATGTTTAGGAAGGTGGAGATAAATATCCCCTTACTTGACGCAATTAAGCAAGTACCCCGGTATGCCAAATTTTTGAAGGACCTATGCATCAATAGGAAGAAATTGAGGGGAGATGAAAGGATAATCGTGGGAGAGAACGTATCTGCAGTGCTTCAAAGAAAACTTCCACCAAAGTGCGGAGACCCGGGTATGTTCACTATTCCTTGTAAAATAGGGAACACTAGCATTAGGAATGCCATGTTAGACTTAGGAGCCTCTATAAATGTGATGCCCAAGGCTATATATGCTTCTCTGAATTTGGGCCCCTTAAAAGAAACTGGCATTATAATTCAATTGGCTGATAGGACTAATGCTTATCCTGATGGGGTGATAGAAGATGTGTTAGTACAAGTGAACAATTTAGTGTTCCCTGCTGATTTTTATATTCTTGATATGGGTGATGAACGTTCTCCAAATCCATCACCAATTTTGTTGGGGAGGCCCTTCTTGAGCACGGCTCGTACAAAAATTGATGTTAGTAAGGGCACCCTAACGATGGAATTTGATGGAGAAATAGTTCATTTCAGTATATTTGAGGCCATGAAATATCCGTGTCATTCTAATGCTGTTTTTGCTGTGAGTATAATTGACCCTTTGGTGCAAGAAGTATTTGAGATTGATGGCAGGGATGAATTGGAGGTAGCAATCACCAAGCATTTGGATCTGGAAGCAGCATGCGAAATGGAGTTAGACATCAATTTGCAAAGAATGGTTGGAGCCTTGCATTCACTAGGCCAAAGTCCTCTAAGGTATGATGTTGCTCCTATATTTGTGCCTGAACCACACCTAAAGCTATTACCTTCTATCGTGCAGGCACCTGAAGTGGAGTTGAAGCCTCTGCCCGAGCATTTAAAGTATGCCTTTCTAGGTGAAAAAGAGACGTTACCAGTGATAATATCATCCAAATTATCACCCACGGAGGAGGATAAGCTGCTACGGGTTCTAAGGGAGCATAAGGAAGCTATAGGTTGGACAATTGCAGATATCAAGGGTATAAGCCCGTCTGTGTGCATGCATCGAATTCGCTTGGAAGAGGATGCTAGGCCGATAAGACAACCACAAAGGAGATTGAACCCCATCATGATGGAAGTGGTCAAGAAAGAGGTAATCAAGCTTCTGGACGTAGGAATTATTTTCTCTATCTCAGACAGCCCATGGGTAAGTCCGGTCCAAGTGGTGCCAAAGAAAGCAGGGGTAACTGCGGAAGAAAATCATGAAGGGGACCTTGTTCCAATTCGAAAGCCTACGGGTTGGCGCCAGTGCATCGATTACCGTAAATTGAACGCAGTGACCAAGAAGGATCATTTTCCCCTTCCATTCATTGATCAAATGGTTGAAAGGTTAGCCTGTCGTGCCTATTATTGTTTTTTAGATGGTTTCTCTGGTTATTTTCAGATAGCAATTGCGCCAGAGGATCAAGAGAAAACAACTTTCACTTGCCCCTTTGGCACTTTTGCCTATCGAAGAATGCCTTTTGGATTGTGTAATGCCCCTGCAACATTCCAGAGGTGCATGATTAGCATTTTTTCTGAGTATGTAGAGAGAATAATTGAGGTATTCATGGATGACTTCAGTGTCTATGGTGATAGCTTTGACGATTGCTTAGATAACCTGACATTGATTTTAAAAAGATGCATTGAGACTAACCTGGTGCTAAATTGGGAAAAATGTCACTTCATGGTTGAGCACGGGATAGTTCTAGGACATGTAGTGTCATCTAGAGGAATTGAAGTTGATAAAGCTAAAATAGATGTGATATCTGCTTTACCTTACCCCGTAACTGTACGGGAAGTTCGTTCTTTTCTAGGGCATGCAGGTTTCTATCGCAGATTTATCAAGGATTTCTCAAAGATCGGGGCACCACTTTTCAGGCTTTTACAAAAGGATGTCAGTTTTGAATTCGACGAGAAATGCGAAGAAGCGTTCGAGAAGTTGAAAAAATTACTCACTTCGCCACCTGTCATCCAACCCCCTGACTGGAATCTCCCATTTGAAATCATGTGTGACGCCAGCGATTACGCAGTGGGTGCGGTACTAGGTCAAAGAGTGGGAAAGGCAGCCCACGCTATATACTACGCATCTCGAGCCTTGAACGGAGCCCAATTGAACTATTCGACCACCGAGAAAGAGCTCCTAGCTGTAGTTTTTGCTTTAGAAAAATTTCGTTCCTATTTACTTGGTGCTAAAGTTATTATTTTCTCTGATCATGCAGCCCTGCGGTATCTGTTGACCAAGAAAGAGGCAAAACCGCGACTGATAAGGTGGATATTGTTGCTACAGGAGTTTGACTTGGAGATCAGAGATAAGAAAGGGGCAGAGAATTTGGTAGCAGATCACTTGAGTCGGGTACAAGTCACCAAGGACGATATCCCGTTGAGAGAAACCTTCCCTGACGAGCACTTATTTTCTGCTAATTTAATTTTGCCCTGGTATGCAGATATTGTTAATTTTCTAGTTACTGACAAGTTTCCTGCAGGATGGCCTAAGGCAAAAAGGGATAAGTTAAGGAGTGAAGCAAAATCTTACATCTGGGATGACCCTTACCTCTGGAAACGTGGTGCCGACCAAATCATTCGCAGATGTGTGAGTGAAAATGAATTCCAGTCTATTTTAGCTTATTGTCACTCTTTTGCATGTGGAGGTCACTTTGGACCAAAGAGAACTGCTCGTAAGGTTTTAGAGAGTGGATTTTATTGGCCGACCCTCTTTAAGGATACCTACCTATTTTGTAAATCATGTGATAAGTGTCAACGAGTAGGTAATATTTCTCGAAGGGATCAAATGACCCAGACCCCAATGATTTTTGTTGAGATTTTTGATGTTTGGGGTATTGACTTTATGGGCCCTTTTCCTTCATCTTTTGGTTTTTTATATATATTGCTTGCTGTAGACTATGTCTCGAAATGGGTGGAAGCAAAGGCCACCCGTACTAATGATTCCAAAGTAGTTGCAGAATTCGTCAAGTCCAATATCTTTGTCCGATTTGGGATGCCGCGAGCAATTGTAAGTGATCGGGGTACCCATTTCTGCAACAAGACAATTGCTGCACTTTTTAGGAGGTACGGTGTCTTGCACAAAGTCTCCACGTCTTACCACCCGCAGACAAACGGTCAGGCGGAAGCATCGAACCGGGAGATCAAGTCAATTTTGGAAAAGATGGTTCGACCCGACAGGAAGGATTGGAGTATAAGACTTGACGATGCCTTGTGGGCATATAGAACGGCGTACAAGACGCCAATCGGCATGTCCCCTTACCGTTTGGTATTTGGGAAGCCATGCCACCTCCCTGTCGAGTTCGAGCATAGAGCATTTTGGGCGGTCAAGCAATGCAACATGGATATCGAAGAGGGCGGAATTCAAAGGAAGCTACAGTTACAAGAATTAGAGGAGATTCGCAATGAAGCCTACGAGAATGCTGTGATTTATAAGGAGAAAAACAAGATTTTTCATGACCAACAGATCTCTAGGAAGACGTTTGAATGTGGACAAAAAGTTCTACTGTATCACTCCAAATTGAAGTTATTTCCAGGTAAGCTACGCTCTCGTTGGATTGGTCCCTTTGTTGTAACTAATGTCTTTGATTATGGTGCAGTGGAAATCCAGAGTCTAAAGACGGAGAAGAAATTTGTGGTGAATGGTCATCGCCTCAAGCCATATTATGATGAGGTTCCAGTTGAGCGGGTAGAGATGATGCATTTGGAGGACCCAATTTGCTTGGTTTAAGCAAATTATGGGCGATGTCTAGCCAAAGACACTAAAGAAAGGCGCTAGTTTGGGAGGCAACCCGAATATTAGTTTTGTTATTTCTAGTTGTTCTTCTTTAGCATTGGGTCATTTACTCGTTGGGTAGTATCTGTATTAATATTTTCTTCACTGCAATCAGGAAGACCGATCTTGGCGTGCCCACGCGGTTTGGGTGTCTCCTGAGATCAGAGGACGAAGACCAATCTTGGCGTGCCGCGCGGTGTTTGTGTTTTCTGAGACCCAGAGGACGAAGACTAATCTTGGCGTGCCCACGCGGTGTTAGACGACCCCAAACCATGTTTTTGCATAAAAAAATAATAATAATAAAATAAAATAAAATATTAAAAAAAAAAAAGAGATTTTTCAGCAATTTCCAGCTGAAACGATTACATTAGCGTAATATGAAAAAAAAAAAAGAAGAAAATTTTTTTTCCCCTTTCCTCTTTTCTTTTTCTTCTCTTCTTTTCTTTCTTTCTTCTTTCTTTCTTTCTCTTCTTCCCCGCTGCTTTTCCCTTTTCTCTATCTTCCTTCGCTCGACCGCCGCCACTCCAGTCCGCCTCTGCTCTTTCTCCAATCGACGAACGAGCTGCAGGCGCCGCCTCTCTCCACTGAGCTGCGCTCCGCCGCCGGCCGATCTGTTCCTCCCGCGCGGCCGCATCGCACGCCACCGCCGCACCTCGACAACCTCGCGGCCATAGCCGCGCCACCAGCTCTCAGCGCCTCCCCCCAGCCCAGGCCACCAACGCGCGCCGCAGCGACCTCAGCCACGGCCAGCAGTCACGCGCGCAACCTCTCGCGCGCTGCGCCGCCCGCAGCTCCTCGCGCGCGACAGCCGTCAGCTCCACCTCTCGCGCGCGGCGCTAGCTCGCCCAAGCCCCTCCTTGCAGACCACCACCAAGCTCGCCGAACTCTCCCCCACTCTGCTCAAGCACCGTAGCTTGACACCTCCAGCCGCGCGTCACCACCTGCCCACATTTGGCAGGTGGAGGTATTCCAATTTCTACCTTAATTAGAAGTTTTCTGGTCCTTCAATTGCTG
Source organism: Coffea eugenioides (assembly GCF_003713205.1). Lineage (NCBI taxonomy): Eukaryota > Viridiplantae > Streptophyta > Magnoliopsida > Gentianales > Rubiaceae > Coffea > Coffea eugenioides. Next base: position 17,968 of record NW_020864558.1, read on the forward strand.
GAATTTGCGTTCTTTGTTTCGTGGGCCTTTTGTTGGAATTTGGGAGACACTAATTTTAGACATTTGCTGGGGTTAATTTTGGGGCACTTGCTGCGATAATTAGGGGGTGAATTAGGCATTTTCTACGGTCAATTTTGGAAACAATTACGTTTATTTGCTGCTCCGTCTGGGGATGTTTTCTGGCATTGATTACATTATTGAGTTGGCCATTTGCTTTAGTTTTTCCCTGTGACTCACCAGTGGTACTGGTTGAGAATTTTTGGCTTACCATTGTATCTCCTATTTGAAGCTCCCTGCTTATTTTACAGTTTCAGTTTTTGTGGTTAAGAGCTTCCGTTGAATTTCATACTTCCCTGTCTGAGAACCAGTGGTACTAGTTGCTTTGTGGCTTGAATTCATAAACTTTCTCAATTACTTTGTGGTGAATTGCTGGTTAAATTTGGGGGCGCCCGTGACGCTTATATTTGCTTATTGGGGGCGCCGTGACGCTTATATTTGTTTTTTTGGGGGCGCCCGTGACGCTTTCATTGCTATTTGTTTGTTTTGGTTTGCCTGTTGGTCACCATGGTGAAGCCTCGATCTTCTTCCAAGTCTAGGACCCCTAGGACTCCTCAGCCCCCTCCACCCCAGCACTCCATTCCCGCCTCTGATCCCTCGCACGATCCGTCCTCCTCTGGGAGGCGGGCTCGTCTTGGACGACAAAGAGGCGTCCAAATCTCTGACCCTGCACATTTTGGGGGTCATTTGGACTTCACCAGGGCAGCCGACAAGAGGCGCTATGAGGCGGCGTGTGAACGACGGATTATTCCTTGTCGTTATAGGGACGCCGCCACCTTGGGCCTTCTGAATATTAGCGTCCCCTTCCACGATTTGATTGAGGCCATCGGGTGGCGACCCTATTCTCGTATCAC
>NW_020864559.1:0-39166 GCF_003713205.1 Coffea eugenioides
GATGCTAACGGCGGTGGAATGAAAACACGCACGTTAGTGAGATAGACTCGATGCTAACGGCGGTCGAAGTAAAAACGCACACGTCAGTGAGATAGACTCAATGCTAACGGCGGTTGAGAAAATGCACGCGTTAGTGAGATAAACTCGATGCTAACGGTGGTAAAAAAAACGCACACGTTAGTGAGATAGACTCGATGCTAACGGCGGTGGAATGAAAACACGCACGTTAGTGAGATAGACTCGATGCTAACGGCGGTTGGAGTAAAAACGCACACGTTAGTGAGATAGACTCAATGCTAACGGCGGTTGAGAAAACGCACGCGTTAGTGAGATAAACTCGATGCTAACGGTGGTAAAAAAAACGCACACGTTAGTGAGATAGACTCGATGCTAACGGTGGTTAAAGTTAGTGAATTAAAAGTGGTTGTCAAGAAAGGAGGTAGAAGGGTGTGCGGCGGACGTTGAGACTCGCCAACAAGAAATGAAAATTGGATTTTTCAAGAAATAAGAAATTGGATTTGATTTTTGACTTTTGAATTTTTTTCTTTGAATTTTTCTGATTTTTCGAGAGAATCTTTTTTTCAAAATAATTTGCCCCAAGTGTAGGGCCCTTTTCCCTTCTTTCTTCTCTTTCTTCGGCATCGGCCTTCCACATCACCATATGTTCTTTCGTCGATGTCAAATATGAATACCTGCACAGGGGGCTTACATGCACTCAAATTTTCATGAAAAGGGCAGCGTGATTGATTTGAAAAATACATTATTTGATTCTTGGACGAAATCCTCAATTGGACTACACAAATATTTGCCCCTGTGTGGGCTTGCTTTCACAAAATCTTATAAACAAAATTTTGCCCCAGTATGGGCCATTTAATTGCAAAAACTGTTTGGATGACTCTCCAATTATTTGAACAAAGTAAGCAATTTGCTTTTCTTAACATATCATGTGAAGAAAATTGAATGTCTTGCTTAAACTCATATAGCACATTTCATGATGAATTTCTCAAAATAATGCCAAATTACGAAAGATTTCTTCCCCACTTTAGCATCAATGCTTTGGGTGATAGGTCACTATTTCTGGTTGGTTCATCTTTCAGGACCAATCAAGTGACTTTATTTTTTGAAATGGCTAAGGAAATGGGAGGTCAAAATTTGTCTCATTTTTGTGCCCCAATTGTATGTAATCCATTCAATGTCACATCTTAGTGAAAGCAAAGAGTTTGTCACCCTTATTTCTTGAGAAAACTTAGTCAACATATAAGCTTTTTAGGCTTGTAACGTGTGGACAGAAATGATGGCTAATCATGTGGGAACAGGCTATAGCCTTAAGATCACAAATGATTGATGGATTTCTTATGAGCACAATACTCACTTTGGATTGTCATGAAGGAATAAGTCAACGATGGACTTTATTAGCTTGTAATGTAACTTGAAAACGATAGTTAAAGAATAAGACTTTCAGGGATATTGCACCGAAGATCGCATTTTTCCAAAATTGCCCCTATTTTGAACTCAAAGATCTTGGCCTTTGTTTGCATTTTTTCATCATTCACCAAGGACTCCAGCGTCGAATGTTTCTGCATTTTCTTGCATTTACTTTTCTTGCTTTGCTTTTTGCCTCTTTTTCTTTCCCTCAACTTGGTGGGTTTTCACATGGTGAGTAGCGTCAACCCCATACCCAAGCAATTCAGAAATATAGCTGAAATGTTCCGGCATCAGAAATTTTCTTGACAGGGCCATTGCAAAGAACAGAAGTCAGGACTTTCGGTTTTTGTAATGGGGTCAGGTGGGGTGCTTAAAAAAGTTAAGGCTTGAAGGCAGATTTCAAAAGCGGTTTGAAAAATCTGAGATCGCATTGTTGTGTCAACCCTATTTTAGGGTTAAATCAGAATTTGCCCCAGTTTATGCTCAATTGAGGCTTTTCTCTTTCATTTTCTTTTTTCTTTTGATTTTTCGGCCTTCTGCCATTTTTGAAATTTTCACAAAATTTGCCCCAGTTTATTTTTGAACTGAGGTTCTCTTTTCCCTCTTGCTTTTGATTTTGTGGCTTTTCACTTTTTTACTTCTTGAAACTTTTTCCTTTTCAACTCAAACTTGCCCCAGTGTGGGGTTTGCGATTCTCAGGGGTTACCAAATGAAGTATTTTATTCTGATGGCTCAAAAGGGATAACTAGGGATAGAATGTTTGATTGGAAAAAGAAGATGGCCTGACTTGCATTCTGTTCCTTACAATAACTCTGAGAGGAAACTTTCATTAATGCGAAATTTCTTGCATGTATCTGAATTAATTGACTGAGGAAGACTCTCCATAAGTGGTTCGTCGGACAAAACCCTTCCTTTTTCCCTTTTCTCAAAATTGAAGCCCAGATAGACTCAAATTTCTTCAACTTGTGATTCCCTCTTTATTCTAGCATTTTTGCTTTTCCCTTTTCTTTTTTTCTTTTTCAAAATTTCCCAATCTCCTTCCCCAATGTGGGGTGCGATCATATGTGCACTTGAAAAGAACCTACAAATTTTTGGCTCAAACGGGGACACAAGGGATAAATGGTGTTTAGATTGAAGAAATGATGGCCAAAGCATCATTCTTACACTTCATGACAACCAAAGTAACGAAATGGTTATTGAAAATCCATTCCCTTTTTGATATTTGAAAATTTTCCAATATAGGGTAGTGATCATTAGGGCTCTTATTTGAAACGAAATTATTCTTCCAAAGGCTCAAATGGGAGAGCAAATGATAAAATGTGTATAGGTAGAGCAAAGAATGCTCGAAGTATCATTCCAAATTTTCAAAACAAACAAGAATAATGCACATTTTTGCTTTCACTTAGATGTGAATTGAATCTGGTTAAACCAATGGGCATTTTTTCTAAGCAAAGTTCGCTCCAATTTGCATTTTATCAATCAATGTGACTGATTTTATTTCGGGGTTAAATGAAGTGGGCAAAAATATGAATTGTACAGTGAAAGAGAAAAGGTATCTCATTGGGTTTCTTGAGTGACCTCTTTCAATCTTGAGCACTCTTATTGTGTAGCTCAGATCACCAATTTAGTGTACACAAGGATTTTAGAAAGCATACACTTGCGAATTTTCAGGCTGGAGGTTGAAAACAAATCCCAATTTAGTCTTATTTCTTAAAATTCATCATGAAATCTCCAATGAGCTCAATAAAGAATGAAATGTACATATACACAAGACAATAATTGTCCAAAAATTTTATTGCTGAAAAAGTTTGAAACAAAAATTCCTGTTCAATTACGATACAAATGAGAAGAGAGAAACTTGTAAAGAGCTCCACATATACACTTCTTGTCTCCTTTTCTTTTGGAACAAAATGTATTAACAAATCAAATATACAAAATTTTCTTTTGGAAATAATTACAAAAAATCTTTCAGATGCTTTAGCGTAGAGCTTCCAGATAAATCATTTATGTTTTCATTGTAGGATCTGCCCAAAAATCATACAATACTTGCAATTTTGACACTTTATTAGATCCAAATTATCATCAGTTATAGAAAAATATTTTCACCTTATTGAAGCATTTTTTTTTTATGAATGCAGGGGAGGGGGAAAACAAAAGAAAAATACCCTGAGTTAGTAAATAAGAATATAAAATCGGTATGCATGTCCTATGGGGGGAACCCTTTTTGTGCCAAGGGTAGGCCTAGCATGAAAATGCAATCCTCTAGGGTAGGCACTATACCATACCTGATGGATCTGATCAATTGATTGAGTGAAAAATAATTTTGAAAAATTTGATCAATTGGAGAGATGAAAGACAATTGTCAAAATGAGGTCAACATCCGAATGTATTGATCATTTTTGATTGATTCAAGAATTTGCAAAAACGCATGGGTTTTGACCTTGACGAACTTCCCATCGAAGAGATTGGAATTCATTGACAAATTTTCTCAGTGAAGCACGGGTCAAAATTTCAACTGATCAAACGGCTGGATGCAATGGATGTTTTTCTCAAAATCGACTAGGTTTTCCATTTTGAAATTCGACATTAAAATCCTAATTGGTCAAATGAAATTGACAATTTATTAAAAATCGACCGGATTACCTTAAAAAGGGAAACAGGTCAAATGAATTGAATGAAATTTAATTTATCCAAAATCAATCAGATCACCCTAAAAAGGGTAAATTGATCAAAGAGATTGAACGAAACCTGATTTATTCAAAATCGGCTCGATTGCCCTAAAAATGGGTAAATTGGCCAAATGAATGAAATTGAATTAGTGATTTATTCAAAAATCGACCGCATGACCCTAAAAAGGGTAAATTGGTCAAATGAATTGATGATTCATTGAAAATCGACCAGGTGACTCTAAAAAGGGTAAATTGGTCAAATGACGAAACCCTAAAAAGGGTAAATGGTCAAATGATATGATTTATTGACAAAATGGATCGTTGAATCCGGCCATTGGTGGCTTCAGAAAATTAGTCTATGACCTTCTAAAAATCAAATTTTGGCCTCAATTTATTTATCGTCTCAATAGGAGGAATCATTTGTGAATTTCTTCAAATTAATATCCTTCACGCAAGGGATTTTTACCAATTTTTGATAAAATGGCCAAAAAGTGATTATTAGATGCTCATATTCCAAAGATCACTCTATGAAAATGATCGGATCCTACCTTACCTTGTGCACTACCCCTGTGGATGGTACAGGAAATATAAACGTGCAAGTCTCCTTGGATTAAGTATCCGAGACATAAGGTGGTTTAGTCCTAACGTAGGATCCCCTAAATGGCATTCCCTTTCTAGGGTTTATGCATGATGCCAGTTTATTAAAGCAGTAAAACATGCAATTTGAAATGAAATCATGATCTAAAAGGACCTTTTATATGCCAAGGTAGGCTTAGAATGCAATGTACCAAAATCTTTAAACGTGCAATAACCTATCTACACGGGTAGGCTTCTAAAAGAAGGTCATGCCAGACCTCTTATTTGCTAGGAGTTTGTGAATGCAATGGGGACACAAAACCAAGAAAAGTTAGTTCAGGCAGATAAATACACATAACACATTGTAGCAACAAGATAAAGCAATCAATACAAAGCAATAAAAGGAAAAAGGGGTGGGATCCCTCCCTTCGTGAGTAGTGTCCCTAGCTCAGGATAAGGCTGACTCTGCTCTAAAGCAATTCTAATATGGATGCATGAGGTTGGGGTTCGCTAATGCATCTAGACTCGATAAGCTCAGGTCCCCGAGCCTTCAGACTTAGAAACCAAGGGTCATCAATCCCAAGGTTCTTTGTCGGTGGCTCGAGCGATTCCCCAAACACCGCTACGCACACATCGTGTCACGGCTACGTGTTTGAGTGAATCTATCAAAATCCTCAACTTTCGACTAAAAGCTAAAGGCTATCAACCCATAGCTTAAAGCGGAAGATTGAGTGACCCATTGGATCATGCTACACACACATCGTGTCGTGATCACATGTCCAAGTGGGTCGCCTAATCCTAGTAGGGTGGAGTGGCGTGACAAGCCACTAAAAGAAAAATAAATGAAGGGTGAATAATAAAGCGTATGCACGTATGCTAGTGCTCGTTTGGAGGGGAGGGATCAAGAACCAACGCGAGGCTCTAAGGTGATGTCCCCCACCCAAATGCAATGCAAGCGCGAGATAAACAAGTAAACATACATCCAATCAACCAATCATACATTTCGCGAGCGAGAGAGTAGTTGGATATGCGTGAAATGCAAAAATCCTAATAAAAGGAAAAATGCAATCCTAAACACCCAAATGTAATATATAAAAAGGTTAAAAGAAGAAAATGGTTGATTAAATCAAATTTGCTCGGACTCTCGAATGTCCCCAGTGGAGTCGCCAACTGTCGCGCCCCATTTTTTGATAAATAAATAAATGGTTTTAAAAAAATGTATTTTTGTGATTGAATTTGTGATTGGAAAATGAATTGTGATTTAAAAGAAAAATGGGTCTAAATGGGGGTTTGAGAATGCGACGATTTGACCCAAAATGTGGTTTAAAAAGGGTTTTTGAAACAATTGGAGTCGCCACTTGGTAATGAGTTAAGGTGTACCAAGTCACCTAAAAAAAAATGAACTTTTAGGAAAAATAGGAAAATGTAGTAAGAAACCCCTTTTAAACGACTCCTAGTCCACGTAAACCAACGAAAAAGGTTCGGGAGTCACATTTGACAAAGGGGAAGGCAAGGATACAATCCAAGGCACCCCTTTGACCTAGCCAAGGCTAGTTGCGTGATTTAATCAAAGATTTTCTTGTTTTAACCAAAGAATTTTATTACATTTGGATGTGCTACATGAATGCAAACCCTAGACCTAGGGGTATTGGGGGAAATTTCTCTTCAACGGTTGAGCGGTGCCAATCACATTAATTGTGAAGCCCAATAACGATCCTTTGAAGAAGTCACGAATAATGCGAGTGGGATGCAAATGAATGGAATGCATGTATGCAATGTGAGGACATGAGTTTGAAAAAGTAATAAAAGACAATAAATATGTAAATGAAATGTGCACGTGAGTGGGTAAGGTACGGTATGTGAAATGATAATATGAAGTGCATGTGTGCAAGTGACGATAAAAGTGTTCGTGTGCAAGTGAAGCAACATAAAGGTGCACGTGTGCAAAATGAGGAGGAAAGATGAAAGTGTCATGAGGGTATAAAATGGTAGAGTGGATTTAAAAAGGCATGAGCCTAGGGAATTCATGCATATTGGGTACGGGGAGACCTAAATCGTGACTCAATTTGCCCTTTTATAGAGGGAATACAAGCGTGCTAAGGCTTAGAAAAAGCCACACTCGTCTATATCCCATATTTAAGGGGACTCTCAAGCAAATGAACCCTATAACTAGCATGAAATGCAAAAATCCTAAAATGGAGGGAAAAGGGGTTCGAGGGGCATGCAAAATGATAAAACTAAAAAGAATGCATGACATGTAATGAACATGCAAATGTGTACTAACGAGAGGAAATCCCTAAGGGTCTAGCGTTGGACTAGCCCATTCTATGAATTCCGACTAGCGTTGGACTAGCGGAAACGTACATTCATCCATCACATTCATTCATGGCTATGGAAAGCGAGTAGACATGCCAAAACACTCGTAAACACGTAACACGTAACACTTAGCATGCTCGACTAGATGCAAGAGCCTAATAAAGCAATTAAACATGTAGCAACAAAAGCAAGCAACCAAGGGGAAGGGGAAGTGGACCAGATGCTCTCCGAGCCCTATCTATTACAAGCCAAGAGGTGTACACATACCCCATAAAAACATAAAGGGGAAGGGGGAAATGGACCAAATTGCTCGCCAAGCCCTATCTATTACAAGCCAAGAGGTGTACACATACCCCATAAAAACTTAAATAAAAGTAAAAGCAAGTAAATGCATGCAAGGAGGTAAGGAAAGCGAGGTAGACATGCATATCCATATAGCACATAGGAGCACATAAGGTCAAATGAAGTGCAAATAAAAGGGTAGAGTGTACCTCCCTTGAAATTGGGCCTCAATGAAGTGAAATCACTTATTTATCCTCCAAAATAAAAGAAATGGTCAAGGTACCAATTTACTTGGGAAAATTAAAGAAAACATGCAAACACGGGCTCACATGGTCATAAAGCTTTTAAATTCATGCATGAAGTGCAATTTAAACAAAGCATGGTAATCGATTGAAACAAACAAGCAATGAAGTTGTAAAATTAAAAGCCATCAAGGACCAAATCGAGGAAATCATTCAATTGATTGGGCCATAGTAGGACAAGGGGAGACTTGGGGGCCAAAAGGGTAATTTTTGAAAGCTTTCATGCATGCATACGTAAAGGTTTAAGCTTCTGCAATTTTGTTTAGACAAGGCTTCTGCAATCAGCACTTCACAAAAAAAACAGCTTTCAAACACAATTAAATCCAAGCAAACAATCACACAATCCTCTCACTTTGCATCATGAAACTTGTAGATGCAAATCTGAACAACTCAAACAACTTCATGCCAAACTTTCAAAACATTTCTGCAACAAACATTTCTGCTGAAAGCTATTCACAACGAATGCAATCTTCCTTTCATTCAAACATCCCTTAACAAAGTTGACCGAACCAAAAACTGGAATCAAAGCAACAAGATAACAAAGCTTTCTCCCCACTTTTATCCTAGAACCTTGATGTTTATATTTCCAGAAAATTCAGCAAAAAAAACGCACACAAGCTGTCCGCATGCACTGCCGCAACAAGCAGAGAGCTTGCAAGTTTATTGCAGCAGATTTCATGCACTAAAACTCAGCCAAACATAAATTAAACCCAGGCATCAAGATCATCAAACATTCCATACTTTGCAACATAGCACCTTGATTAACATAACCCAATGATAAACACAAAACCATTAAGAGAAAATGAAGACACATGGAGAATCAAAATGGAAGACCGAAGCATATTCATTTCCTCTTCAACTGACACTTATTCATGCAAATGAATGCTTATTGCAGCCAGTGAGCAACATCAAAGAGAGAACAAACAGCGAAAGACATGCGAAGGAAAAAAATGCAGTTTGCTTCCGTTCCAGCTTCATGGGGAGAAAGAAAATGCTAAGCTGATTTTTCAAGCTCAGATTTCGGACCCAGAGCGCACAGCTTTGCTTAAAAAATTTTCAGCCAAAATCATGATTAGTAACTAAACAACAAGACATATAATTTCAATCTCCAAACCAGCAAGGAACGTAAAACGAGCTGATGCAGAAATCTGGAGTAAAGCTCATACGGAGGAAAATGGTTTGTTTTTCAGCAAGCATTTGAACGTATTCCAGCTCCTAAGCATACACACTCAACACCAAAAGTACCAAACCCTTTGTCATGAACGTCTCTAAGCATAATCATCTAACCTTCCCCCCCATAAAATCTGACCGAAACAGCCGGGCAAAATCAAAGGGAATGAAACTGTGGGCTTCGAGTAATCAGAAGACAGACTCCGCGCTGCTGGCACAAGCTAAAAGCTTCGAGCTTGAGGTAGCAGAGGTTCATGTTACACAAACAAACTATTGAAAAACAAAAATCTGCAATCTACGAAACATACACTCAGTTTCACCAGGGGAAAGGAAGCACAGAAGATGATAGCTTTTGAGTTCTTACAACCTCAAATCACAAAAATTTCAGAGTACGCATCATACCCACGTACACAAGACCTGACCTTTTATTCACAAACAACGAAACAGGTTCTTGGTGAGCATAACACAGGAAAAAAACAGACCAGTAGACAACAAAAGGAGGCTTCTCATAGACAAGGTCATGAGATACAGGCTCGGCAAGCTTCAAAACGCAACTACTGCAATTATGCTAATGAACCAGAAACCCACGTCCCAATGTTTAGAAGAAATAGGCCAGAGAAGGGTTTAAGATTACCTCTTTGCTGCCTTTGGAGTTAAACCACCGTGGGAATGGTCGGATAAGCCAGATTCAACGAGTCCAGGCCGCGAGCTTTGACAGCGGCTTTGAAGCTCCGAGCTTTTAAGTTTGATTTCTGAAGATTGTCTCCTTTCTCTCTACAACCTCGCTGTTATCCTCTCTGTTTTCTATCCTCCAAAATGATTCCCCCCTCCTCTTGCTCTCTGTTTTTTCCAGCCCTTCACTCTCTCCCTTTCGTTTCTGTTTTCTTTTCCTTTCTCCTTCGACTCTCTCTCGCACACCTCTCTCCTTGCTCTTTCCTTAGATTTCTACTCCCTCCAAAACTCTTATCTGCTGCTTCCCCTTCAAGCTCACCGAAAACTCAGCCCTCAATCTCGTTCTCTCTTTCTTCTCCCGTTTTTCTTTTCATCAGCTCTCTCCCCTCTCTATTCCCGTATGCTCCTCTCTTGATTTCTCTCTTTCGGCTGCTGCTCTATCGTCCCCCCTTTGCGGCTGCCTCCTCTCTTGCTATTTATACCAGGAAACCCCAACCCTAAAACTCCAGCAACTTTCCTTGTATTTGCAGTTAAGGAGCCGCTCGATGATCCCTTTGCAAACTGCGGCAAAATGCAGCTTGCATGCCGCGAGTATTATTATTATTATTATTACTTTTTTTTTTTTAAACAACTTGATAATTACAGAAATGATAAAATAAAATATAAATAATAATAATAACAAAATTACACAAACCAGGTAATAATAATAATAACAAAACAAAAATAATTTTAAACAAAAAACTAAGCAAAAATGGCCATTTTTAATTTTTAATTTTTTTTTCATCATTTTCTTTTTCTCAAAATAACTTAATAAAAGTAACTAAAGTGCCCAAAGATTAAATTTAAAGAAATAAACATATTTTTGTGAACAAATTTTCCTTTTTTTTTTTTTTTTTCTTTTTTTCCATTTTTCCAAGCCAACTAAATCCTATTTTTTTTTGAATTTTTCTTCTTTTTCCTCTTGTTCTTTAATTTTCTCTTTTTTCACCTTTTTTTATGATTTTTCATTTTCATTTTTCTTTCAAGAAAGCATTGAATAAAACAAAATGACTAAAACATATTTTTGATGTTTTCCTTTTCTTTTTTCTAAAAACTCTATGCTAATTTTAAACTTAAAAGCTAAAACTAAAAACTAGAACTAAAAGTAAACAAGAATAAATAGCAAATGAAATAGGTCAACTAAAAGGGCGAAAATGAATAAAACTAAAATATCATAACAACTAATAGTGCAAAACACACAATAACGAACTAAAATGCAAGCAATCTAAAATGAAAATCATGAAATAGATGCTACATAAAATTATTCAAAATTTGGTGTCTACAGTTTGCCCCTCTTTGTCTGAGTTTTGAAAAAACTTAAGACAAAGAAATAGACACCAAATACTTACCTGTGTTATTTGGCTGCAGAATGATCCGAACGGACAGGAATTCTAAAACGGGATTGACCCGAATATGAAATTAAACGGGACTGACCCGAACAGAAATGTAAAATTAGATGAATTGAAGTGAGATGGAGTGTTGGTGGGATGGAAACACGCACATTAGTGAGATAGGCTCGATGCTAACGGCGGTAGAATGAAAACGCGCACGTTAGTGAGATAGACTCGATGCTAACGGCGGTAGAATGAAACACGTACGTTAGTGAGATAGACTCGATGCTAACGGCGGTAGAATGAAACACGTACGTTAGTGAGATAGACTCGATGCTAACGGCGGTAGAAATGAAACACGCATGTTAGTGAGATAGATTCGATGCTAACGGCGGCAGAAATGAAAACACGCACGTTAGTGAGATAGACTCGATGCTAACGGCGGTAGAAATGAAACACGCACGCTAGTGAGATAGACTCGATGCTAACGGCGGTAGAAATGAAACACGCACGTTAGTGAGATAGACTCGATGCTAACGGCGGTAGAATGAAACACGCACGTTAGTGAGATAGACTCGATGCTAACGGCGGTAGAATGAAACACGCACGTTAGTGAGATAGATTCGATGCTAACGGCGGTTGAATAAAAAACACGCACGTTAGCATATCTCACTAACTAAAGCGAGATTGGGAAATTTTGAAAAAGAAAAAAAGAAAAGGGAAAAGCAAAAATGCTAGAATAAAGAGGGAATCACAAGTTGAAGAAATTTGAGTCTATCTGGGCTTCAATTTTGAGAAAAGGGAAAAAGGAAGGGTTTTGTCCGACGAACCACTTATGGAGAGTCTTCCTCAGTCAATTAATTCAGATACATGCAAGAAATTTCGCATTAATGAAAGTTTCCTCTCAGAGTTATTGTAAGGAACAGAATGCAAGTCAGGCCATCTTCTTTTTCCAATCAAACATTCTATCCCTAGTTATCCCTTTTGAGCCATCAGAATAAAATACTTCATTTGGTAACCCCTGAGAATCGCAAACCCCACATTGGGGGCGAGTTTGAATTGAAAAGAAAATTTCAAGAAGTGAAAAGTGAAAAGCAACAAGATCAAAAACAAAAGAAGAAAAGAGAACCTCAGTTTAAAAAATAAATTGGGGGCAAATTTCAAAGAATGGCAAAAAGCCGAAAAGTCAAAAGAAGAAAGAAAATGAAAGTGAAAAGCCTCAATTGAGCATAAATTGGGGCAAATTCTGATTTAACCCTGAAATAGGGTTGACGCAACAATGCGATCTCAGATTTTTCAAACCGCTTTTGGAATCCGCTTTCAAGCCTTAACTTTTCTAAGCACCCCACCTGACCCCATTACAAAAGCCGAAAGCCCTGACTTCTGTTCTTTGCAATGGCCCTATCAAGAAAATTTCTGATGCCGGAAAATTTTAGCTGTATTCTGAATTGATTAGGTGTGAGGTTGACACTGCTCTTCATGTGAAACCCCGCGAGGGCATTTTTGAAAAAGGAAAAAGAGAGCGAATGCAAAAGAAAGATGCAAAAAGATTTGATGCTGTTGGGTGATGATAAAAAGTCAAACAAAGTCCAAGAATTTGGAGTCCAGATGAGGGCAATGTTGAAAAATGCGATCTTCGGTGCAATGTCCTTTGAAAATTATTTCTTTAGCTATCGTTTTCAAGCCAAATTACAAGCTAATAAAGTCCATCGTTGACTTATTCCTTCGTGACAATCCAAAGTGAGGATTATGCTCATAAAAATTCATCGATCACTCATGATCATAAGGGTATAACCAGATTTCACATGTTTAGCTATCATTTCTACCCAAAAATTTTGCAAACCCATGAAGCTTATACGTTGACTAAGTTTTCTTAAGAAATAAGGGTGACAAACTCTTTGCTTTCACTAAGATATGGTATTGAAGGGATTACATACCATCTGAGCACATGAATAAGACAAATCTTGACCTCCCATTTCCAAATCAGAAATAACGCCCATTACCCAAAGCTTCGATGCTAAGGTAAGGAAGAAATCTCTTGTAATTTGGCATTATTTTGAGGAATTCATCATGAAATTTTCTTTCTTACAGTATTCGAATAAATGGAAAGTCATCCAAACCAATTTTTGCAATCAAATGGGCCCATACTGGGGCAAAATTTTTATTTGCAAGATTTCACAAAATAAGCCCACACTGGGGCAAATTTTTATAGTCCATTTGAGGATTTCGTCAAAGACTCAAGCAAGACTTTCAAATCAATCACGCTGCCTTTTTCATGAAAAATTCGAATGCATGTAAGCCCCTGTGCAGGTATTCATAGTTGAAATTGACGAAGGAGCATCCGGTGATGTGGAAGGCCGATGCCGAAGAAAGAGAAGAAAGAAGGGAAAAGGGCCCTACACTGCGGCAAATTATTTTTGAAAAAGATTCTCTCGAAAAATCAGGGAAAAATTCAAAAATCAAAAATCAAGTTCAAATTCTTGTCTCTTGGAAAGTCAAATTTAATTTCTTGTATTTTGACAAATCAAATTCAATTTCTTGACCAATTGGATGGCAGGATTGGGTCTTATCCCACTGACCAGTCACAATGTCACGTTGGGCCTGGACTTCGTGCCGCCAACCTCACAAAGATCACGTTGGGCCTGGATTTTGTGCCGCCAACTATTAAAGATCACGTTGGGCCTGGATTTTGTGCCGCTAACTTCACAAAGGTCATGTTGGGATTGGTTTTCATTCACCACCGTTAGCATCGAGTCTATCTCACTAACGTGTGCGTTTCTTTTCACTCTACCACCGTTAGCATCGAGTTTATCTCACTGACGTGTGTGTTTTATTCAATAATCTCGGCAGGACCGGGTATAATCCCGCTGACCGTTTTTATCAAATTGGGACCGGGTTTCATCCCGCCAATCTCGGCAGGACCGGGTATAATCCCGCTGACCGCTTTTTATCAAATTGGGACCGGGTTTTATCCCGCCAATCTCGGCAGGACCGGGTTTCATCCCGCTGACCGCCAACCTCGGCAGGACCGGGTTTTACCCCGCTGACCGCTTTTATCCCGGCAGGCACCGGTTTTATCCCCTGACCGCTTACCTCGGCAGGACCGGGTTTTATCCGGACCGCTTATTTCGGCAGGACCGGGCTTTACCCCGCTGACGCTTATTTCGGCAGGACGGGTTTTATCCCGCTGACCGTTTACCTCGGCAGGACCGGGTTTTATCCCGCTGACCGCCAGCCTCGGCAGGACCGGGTTTTATCCCGCTGACCGCTTATTTTGGCAGGACCGGGTTTTATCCCGCTGACCGCTTATTTCGGCAGGACCGGGTTTTATCCCGCTGACCGCTTATTTTGGCAGGACCGGGTATAATCCCGCTGACCGCTTTTTTCGTTGGGACCGGGTTTCATCCCGCTAACCTCGGCAGGATCGGGTATTATCCCACTGGTCGATCATCATGGCAGGTTCGGGTTTAATCCCACTGACCAATTCATTACTGGGGCAAATCTGTGGATACATTTTCAAATAAAGTCTTATACAGTTTTCTTCATACAATCCCATTTAAATTCCTGTTCGGGTCTACCCCGTTTTAAATTTCTGTTCGGATCTATCCCAATTTTACATTTCTGTTCGGGTCTATCCCGTGGGTCTATCCCAATTTTAAATTTCTGTCCGGGTCTATCCCGTGGGTCTATCCCAAATTTTAAATTTCTGTTCGGGTCTATCCCCAAATTTAAATTCCTGTTCTGGTCTATCCCGTGGGGCTATCCCAATTTTACATTTCTGTCCGGGTCTGTCCCGTTTTAAACTTCCAGTTCGGGTCTATCCCGTTTTAAATTTCTCGTCCGAGTCAGTCTCATTAAAAGGAGTCAGTCCTCATGTCAATAACAGCAGTCGTTCGAGTAGCTGAAGCCGAATGACCCAGGTAAGTATTTGGTGTCTACTTCTTTGTCTCAAGTTTTTTCAAAACTCAGACAAAGAGGGGCAAACTGTAGACACCAAATTTTGAATAATTTTATGTAGCATCTGTTTCATGATTTTCATTTTAGATTGCTTGCATTTTAGTTCGTTATTGTGTGTTTTGCACTATTAGTTGTTATGATATTTTAGTTTTATTCATTTTCGCCCTTTTAGTTGACCTATTTCATTTGCTATTCATTCTTATTTACTTTTAGTTTTAGTTTTTAGTTTTAGCTTTTAAGTTTAAGATTAGCATAGAGTTTTTTTAGAAAAAAAAGAAAAGGAAAACATCAAAAATATGTTTTAGTCATTTTGTTTTTATTCAATGCTTTCTTGAAGGAAAAGTGAAAATGAAAAATCATAAAAAAAAGAAAAAAGAAAAGAGAAAATTAAAGAAAAAGAGAAAAATGGAAAAATGAAAAAGAAATTGGAAAGTTGCATTGTGTTGTTTCTGGTTTATTTATTTTATTAAGTTGTTGTTATTATTATTATTATTATTATTATTATCAATTTTGTTTAATTAATTAGTTGTAAAAAAAAAAAAAAATGTCGCCGCTTGCACGCTGCATTTTTATTGCAGCGTGCAAAGGACGAAGGGATGCTGATCAAATGGCCAAGAAAAAGGGGGCTGGACGGGGATGATTGCTGACCATTAAACACAGGGTTTTGGGGGTGAGGTTTCCATATAAATAGAAAGAGAGCCAGCAGCCGCAGGGGAGAGGTTCTCGGATGAGGTGAAAAAGAAAACAGCGGAGAGAAAAGGAGAGCTTTGGTTGGCGGCGGTAGAAAGAAGAAGGCTGCGGAGGCTTATTGGAGTGAAGGACTGAAAAGAACTAGAAAATCTGGGTCAGTTTGCAAGCAAAGTGCAGCAATTTCATTCTTGGTTGATTGAAGCTTAATAGAAAATAGCTGCAGAAAATGATATCTGAAAAATGCAGAAATGTTTTCGATGTTCGCGGCTGGTCTTTCTTTTGTTCGTTCATATGTTCCAGTAGCAGTTTTCCTTGCGTTTCTGTGAATCTTGGGGTTTGCTTAAGAGCATGTTTGAGGGGTTTTTGGTTTGGGCAGCATTACGCCAGATTTTAGTTGCTGTTTTTCTTTTACAAGGCATGCGTGTGATTAGCAACTTAGAAAATAACAGCCATCAACCCGGATTTTCCTGATTTGATCTAGCAATGATAGTGTATTATTTGGCTTGGTTGATGATTTGGGGGATTGTCTTATGATCATTTGATTCAAAAGTTGTTATTGGTTGGTAATGTTTGGGTTGGTAATGAAGCAACAGGCTGCGGTTGAAGGTAAACCAGAAGATGAGAAACAAAGGCTTCGTGCATGCATGAAATAATTCTTTAAAATTGCCTCTTAACCCCCTCAAGTTTCACCTTATGCTACTATGACCCACAAAATTGAGAAAAACTAATCAATTGGGTCCCTGTGATTTTTGCAGCAATGCATTATGACCCAACCAATTGAATAATGGCAGCTTTAATTTTTGCAATTGCGTTGCTTGCTTTACTTCAATTAACTACCATGCTTTGTCATTTGCATTTAAGCCATAACTTTAGAGGCTTTACGATCAAGTGAGTTTTGTTTTTGTACATTTTCTTTAATTTTCCCAAATAAATTGGTACCTTGACCATTTCTTTTATTTTGGAGGATAAATTAGTAACTTCACCTTATTAGGGCGTCAATTCAAGGGAGGTACACTCTATCCCTCATTTGCACTTCATTTTTTCCTACGTGCTCCTACGTGTTATGTGAATATGCATGTCTACTTCGCTTTACTTGCTTCCCTTTAATTCCTTGCGTTTATCTCATTTACTTTACTTTTATTTAAGTTATTCATTATGGGGTATGTGTACACCTCTTGGCTTGTAATAGATAGGGCTTGGCGAGCTTTCTTGTCCATTTTCCCTTTCCCCCTTTGTCTAAGGTATTCATTATGGGGTATGTGTACACCTCTTGGCTTGTAATAGATAGGGCTTGGAGGAGCATTAGATGAAGACCTATCGAAGACGTGTGCCTAGTTAGCAAATGTAATAGTTAGGGCTTTAATTGCCTTATGTGTCTTGCCTGCTTAGTTGTTACATGTTAATTTGCTTTGTTAGGGCCTTGCATCTAGTCGAGCATGCTAAATGTTATGTGCTACGTGTTTACGAGTGTTTTGGCATGTCTACTTGCTTTCATAACCATGAATGAATGTGATGGATGAATGTACGTCACCACACTAGTCCAATGCTAGTTGTGGCAAGGGCTAGTCCAACGCTAGACTCAATAGGATTTTTCCTTTGTTTTTCATTAATGCATTATTTGCCTGTTCACTACATATCATGCATTTTTCCTTAGTTTTATCATCTGGCATGCTCCTTGATTCCCCTTTCCCCTCACTTTAGGTCTTGCATCTCATGCTAGTTAGGGTACATTTGCCTGAAGAGTCCCCTTAAATATGGGATATAGACGAGTGTGGCTTTTCTAAGCCTTAGCACGCTTATATTCCCTCTACAAAAGGGAAAATTGAGTCACAATTTAGGTCTCCCCGTACCCGTCCTGCTTGCATTCCCTAGGCTCATGCATTCTCAATCCACTCTATCATCACACTTTCACTTTTGTCTCATTTGCACACATGCACCTTTTTATCACTTTCACTTGCACACGAACACTTTTTTATCTTCACTTGCACACGAACACTTTTATCTTCACTTGCACACGAACACTTTTTTCTTCACTCGCACACGAGTACTTTCATCTTCATTTGCACACCGACACTTTCGCACTTTTCTTTAAATTGCATACATGTATTTTTGCCCACTTGCACTTGGAGTATATCAAAGACATTTGCACACCTCCACTTATATCGTATTTTTATCAATCTTCCCACTTCACAAACTCACATTTTCACATAGCATGCATTCCACTCATTTTTACGTCATTTAGGATTACATGTGACCTCTCCAAAGGATCATTATTGGGCTTCACAATTAATGTGATTGGCACCACTCAACCTTTGAAGAGAAATTTCCCCCATGTCCCCCTAGGTCTAGGTTTTTGCATTCATATAGACATATCCAATACGCGATACATACCTTGGGTAGAAAAATTAGGGAAAATTGGTTTAAGTCACGCAACTAGCCTTGGCTAGGTCGAAGGGGTGCCTTGGATTTTTATCCTTGCCTTCCCCTTCGTCAAATGTGACCCCCGATCCCTCTTTTGGTTACGTAGACCCAAAAGTTTTCTAAAAGGGTTTATTTACTTTTCGAAAACAAAAATCATTTTTGGGTGACTTGGTACACCCTAACTCTATACCAAGTGGCGACTCCATTTTTGATACAAAAAACCCTTTTTGAACTTTATATGGCCAAACCGTCGCATTATTAAGTCCCATGGCCTTTATTTTCATTTTGCACACGTTCACACACACCACACACTCACATCTCACACCACACTACACACACAACAACACATCATTCGAAAAGTGGGGCGCGACAGTTGGCGACTCCACTGGGGACATTCGAGAGTCCGAGCAAATTTGATTTAATCAACCATTTTCTTCTTTTAACCTTTTTATATATTACATTTGGGTGTTTAGGATTGCATTTTTCCTTTTATTAGGATTTTTGCATTTCACGCATATCCAACTACTCCCTCGCTCGCGAAATGTATGATTGGTTGATTGGATGTATGTTTACTTGTTTATCTCGCGCTTGCATTGCATTTGGGTGGGGGATATCACCTTAGAGCCTCGCGTTGGTTCTTGATCCCTCCCCTCCAAACGAGCACTAGCATACGTGCATACGCTTTATTATTCACCCTTCATTTATTTTTCTTTTAGTGGCTTGTCACGCCACTCCACCCTACTAGGATTAGGCGACCCACTTGGACATGTGATCACGACACGATGTGTGTGTAGCATGATCCAATAGGTCACTCAATCTTCCGCTTTAAGCTATGGGTTGATAGCCTTTAGCTTTTAGTCGAAAGTTGAGGATTTTGATAGATTCACTCAAACACGTAGCCGTGACACGATGTGTGCGTAGCGGTGTTTGGGGAATCGCTCGAGCCACCGACAAAGAACCTTGGGATTGATGACCCTTGGTTTCTAAGTCTGAAGGCTCGGGGACCTGAGCTTATCGAGTCTAGATGCATTAGCGAACCCCAACCTCATGCATCCATATTAGAATTGCTTTAGAGCAGAGTCAGCCTTATCCTGAGCTAGGGACACTACTCACGAAGGGAGGGATCCCACCCCTTTTTCCTTTTATTGCTTTGTATTGATTGCTTTATCTTGTTGCTACAATGTGTTATGTGTATTTATCTGCCTGAACTAACTTTTCTTGGTTTTGTGTCCCCATTGCATTCACAAACTCCTAGCAAATAAGAGGTCTGGCATGACCTTCTTTTAGAAGCCTACCCGTGTAGATAGGTTATTGCACGTTTAAAGATTTTGGTATATTGCATTCATAGATTAATAATTGCATAGCATTCTAAGCCTACCTTGGCGTATAAAAGGTCCTTTTAGGTCATGATTTCATTTCAAATTGCATGTTTTACTGCTTTAATAAATGGCATCATGCATAAACCATAGAAAGGGAATGCCACATAGGGAATCCCGTATTTAGGAATAAGCCACCTTGTGTCTCGGATACTTAATCCAGTGAGACTTGCACGTTTACATTTTGTACCATCCAAAGGGGTAGTGCACAAGGTAAGGTAGGATCCGATCATTTTCAAAAGCGATCTTTGGAATATGAGCGTCTAATAATCACTTTTTGGCCATTTTATCAAAGTTGGTAAAAATCCCTTGCGCAAAGGACATTAATTTGAAGAAATTCACAAATGATTCCTCCTATTGAGACGATAAATAAATTGAGGCCAAAATTTGATTTTAGAAGGCTCATAGGCTAATGTATTGAAACTACCAGTGGATAGCTTAATAAGCTCCCAATTCCATTCAATCCATTGGACTATTTCATTCATCAATTTCATTCAGTCCATTTTATCAACTTGTTCATTTTTAAGGCAACCTAGTCGATTTGGAATTCATTTGACCAGTTTATCCTTTTTAGGGCAATCTAGTTGATTTTTGAATAAATCATCAATTTCAATCAATTCATTTGACTAATTTACCCTTTTTGGGTGATATGGTCAATTTTTGAATAAATCATCAATTCATTTGACCAATTTACCATTTTTAGGGTCATTTGACCAATTTACCCTTTTTAGGGTCATCCGGTCGATTTTGAATAAATCGTCAATTCATTTGACCAATTTACCCTTTTTAGGGTCACTCGGCAGATTTTTGAATAAATCACTAATTCAATTTCATTCATTTGACCAATTTACCCTTTTAGGGCGATCTGGTCAATTTTGAATAAATTCTCGATTTCATTCAATTCATTTGATCAAGTTCCTTTTTAGGATGATCCGATCCATTTTTGAATAAAATTTTCAATTTCATTCGATCAAGTTCCTTTTTAGGGATGATTCGGTCAATTTTGAGTAAGTTTTTAAATTTTACTCAATTCATTTGACCCGTTTCCTTTTTTAGGGTAATGCGGTCGATTTTAAATAAATTTCATTCAACCCGTTTGACCAATTAGAGTTTCAATGTCAAATTCCAAATTGGGAAATCTAGTCGATTTTTTTTGAAAAAACCATCCATTGCATCCAGCCATTTGATCAATTGGGGTTTTTACCCGTGTTACACTGAGAAAAATTTTGTCAACGAATTCCAATCTTTTCGATAGGAAGTTCGTCAAGGTCAAACCCGTGCGTTTTTGCAAATTCTTGTATCGATCAAAAGTGATCAATCCATTCGGACGTTGACCTCATTTTTGACAAATCTCTCGTCACTCCAATTGACCAAATTCTTTCAAAATTATTTCTCACTCAATGAGTTGATCAGATCCATCAGGTATGGTATGGTGCCTACCCTAGAGGATTGCATTTTCATGCTAGGCCTACCCTTGGCACAAAAAGGGTTCCCCCATAGGACATGCATCCGAATTTCCTGGATATCTACTAACTCTTGCCTTTTTCTCTTTCTTTTCTTTATTTTTATTGTAATAACTAAGCAAGGGTTAAATCTAAAGGCAATCTTTCAAAAATTCTCAGGTAATATTTAAACATAGCTTTTCGGCGAAACCCCATTATTACGCGATCCCGTAGTAAAGCCCAAAAGAATCGTGTAGACATGAGTACTCGGCCAGGATCGTCTAATAAGACCGCTGCAACTACCCAGCCGGAAGCCACAAGTCCCGGGATTCAGTTGACTGAATTACTCGCCAAATTTGGGGAAATGGCATCTGAAATGGCAACCCAAAGGAAGTTGATTGATGAGCTAATCAGCAGCGGAGTTCAACCTGAACCTGTACCTGACAGGCAGCCAGAGCCAGAGCCATTTGTCATCCCTTCAACTCAAGCCACTTTTACTCCACCCTTCATCATTCCACCCGAAGGAACTTTCACCTATCCCACCATAAATCTGCCATACACTTACCCTCCTAATCCTTCATTTTTTCCTACTCACATGCAAGGCCCACAACCCCAAACCACTTCAAACATACCCCCCGAGCCTCATACTTTTTATCACACTGCCGCTGAGCCATTCCTACCAGACCATATTATTCAAACCAAACCAGAAATGGGGGAATCTTCTGCTCCCGTTGATGTGAAGCTGCTTAAGCGCCTTGACCGCTTTGATGAATTTATGAAGAAAAGTCAAGGGTTAAACAAGCAAGGAGTTCTGGATTACGACGAGCTTTGCCTTTTCCCGAATGTGCAGTTACCTGAGGGGTTCAAAACTCCGAAGTTTAACAAATACGATGGCACGGACAATCCCAAGACGCACCTCCGATTGTTCGCCAACAAGTTGGGTAGGCCAACAGATGATGAAAATCTGCCTTTGCGGCTATTCCCAGAAAGTCTGGAGGGGGATGCACTCGACTGGTATTCCAAGCTGAAACCCGAAGAGGCGAAGACCTGGCTTGACTAGTCCAACGCTAGTTGGAATTCATAGAATGGGCTAGTCCAACGCTAGACCCTTAGGGATTTCCCCTCGTTAGTACATGTTTGCGTGTTCATTACATGTCATGCATTTTTCTTAGTTTATCATTTGGCATGCCCCTCGAACCCCTTTTCCCTCCATTTTAGGATTTTTGCATTTCATACTAGTTATAGGGTTCATTTGCTTGAGAGTCCCCTTCTGATAAGGGAAACGAGCGAGTGTGGCTACTCGATAGCCTTAGCACGCTAGTTTTGCTTTCTAATCAAAGGGAAAATCGAAGTCAAAAAAGTTAGGAGTCATTCCCATACCCGACCTGATGCATTCCTTTAGGTTCATTCATTCTCATTTATCACTTATTCATTTTTTTCAATTCACATTTCCTCATCACTTTTCCTTTCCTTATTATTCATTTTGATTTCTACTTCACAAAATTGCACTTAATTACACCTATATGCACTTATCACTATATTTTATACACTTGCACACAAACACTTGGACTTTTCATACAATTTCACACGTGCACCTTTTTATACACTTGCACACTTGCACTTTAGCCATCATTTGCATTAATCGACCTCTATAAGGTTTTCCTTTATTGGCCGCCACAATTCATGTGGTTGGGACCAAAAACCTTACAAGAGACATTTTAGAATTTAGATTTGCATTTTTTCTTTCCTTTTGCATTCATGTAGTGCATCCAAATGTAATAATTCTTTGGTTAAAATAAGAAAAACTTTGATTAAATCACGCAACTAGCCTTGGCTAGGTCGAAGGGGTGCCTTGGATTTTTATCCTTGCCTTCCCCTTCGTCAAATGGACTCCCGAACCTTTTTTTTTTGGTTTACGTGGATTAGGAGTCGTTTAAAAGGGGTTTCTTACAACTTTTTCCTAAAAAATCCATTTTTAGGTGACTTGGTACACCTTAACTCATTACCAAGTGGCGACTCCCATTTTTTTTTTAAAAAACCCTTTTTAAACTATAATTTTGGGTCAAATCGTCGCATTTTCAAACCCCCATTTAGACCCATTTTTCTTTCAAATCACAATTCATTTTCCAAATCATAAATTAAATCAAAATACATTTTTAAACCATTTATTTATTTATCAAAAAATGGGGCGCGACAGTAACTGTCGCGCCCTACTTTTTGAATGAGTGTGGTGTGTGGTGTGAGTGTGTGTATGATATAAATGTGAACGTGTGCGAAATGAAAAGAAAGGCCATGGGACTTGATAATGCGACGGTTCGGCCATATAAAGTTCAAAAAGGGTTTTTGTATCAAAAAATGGAGTCGCCACTTGGTATAGAGTTAGGGTGTACCAAGTCACCCAAAAATGATTTTTTTGTTTTTGAATGAAAAAGTAAATAAACCCTTTTTAGAGAACTTTTGGGTCTACGTAACCAAAAGAGGGATCGGGGGTCACATTTGACGAAGGGGAAGGCAAGGATAAAAAATCCAAGGCACCCCTTCGATCTAGCCAAGGCTAGTTGCGTGACTTAAACCAATTTTTCCTAATTTTCTACCCAAGATATGTATCGCGTGTTGGATATGCCTATATGAATGCACAAACCTAGACCTAGGGGGATATGGGGGAAATTTCTCTTCAAAGGGAGTGGTGCCAATCACATTAATTGTGAAGCCCAACAATGATCCTTTTGGAGAGGTCACACCTAAACCTAAATGACGTAAAAATGAGTGGAATGCATGCTATGTGAAAATGTGAGTTTGTGAAGTGGGAAGATTGATAAAAATACGATATAAGTGAAAATGTGCAAATGTCTTTGAATGCAAATATATACTCCAAGTGCAAGTGGGCAAAAATGCATGTATGCAATTTAAAGAAAAGTGCGAAAGTGTCGGTGTGCAAATAAAGATGAAAAAGTGTTCGTGTGTAAGTGAAGATAAAAGTGTTCGTGTGCAAATGAGACAAAAGTGAAAGTGTGATGATAAAGTGGATTGAGAATGCATGAGCCTAGGGAATTCATGCATATTGGGTACGGGGAGACCTAAGTCGTGACTCAATTTACCCTTTTATTGAGAGGATACAAGCGTGCTAAGGCTTAGAAAAAGCCACACTCGTCTATATCCCATATTTAAGGGGACTTTCAAGCAAATGAACCCTATAACTAGTATGAGATGCAAAAATCCTAAAATGAGGGGAAAAGGGGTTCGAGGAGCATGCCAAATGATAAAACTAAGAAAAATGCATGACATGTAGTGAACATGCAAATATGCACTATCGAAAGGGAAATCCTAAGGGTCTAGCGTTGGACTAGCCCATCTATGAATTCCGACTAGCGTTGGACTAGCGGAAACGTACATTCATCCATCACATTCATTCATGGTTATGGAGAGCGAGTAGACATGCCAAACACTCGTAAACACATAGCACATAGCATTTAGCATGCTCGACTAGATGCGAGGCCCTAATAAAGCAAATTAACACGTAGCAACTAAGCATGCAAGACACATAAGGCAATTAAAGCCCTAACTATTACATTTGCTAGCTAGGCACACGTCTTCGATAGGTCTTCATTGAATGCTCCTCCAAGCCCTATCTATTACAAGCCAAGAGGTGTGCACATACCCCATAATGAATAACTTAAAAAAAAAGGGAAAAGGGAAAATGGACAAGAAAGCTCGCCAAGCCCTATCTATTACAAGCCAAGAGGTGTACACATACCCCATAATGAATAACTTAAATAAAAGTAAAGTAAATGAAATAAATGCAAGGAATTAAAGAAGGGCAAGGAAAGCGAAGTAGACATGCATATTCACATAACACGTAGGAGCACGTAGGAGAAATGAAAGTTAAGGAGATAGAGGTTACCTCCCTTGCAATTAGGCCCCAATGAAGTGAAATCACTTATTTATCCTCCAAAATAAAAGAAATGGTCAAGGTACCAATTTATTTGGAAAAATTAAAGAAAATAGGCAAACACAAGCTCACTTGGTCATAAAGCCTCTAAAGTCATGAATTAAGTGCAATTGAAACAAAGCATGGTAGTTAATTGAAGCAAACAAACAATGAAGTTGCACACATTAAAATTGCCAAGGACCAAATTGATGAAATTATTTAATTGATTGGGTCCTAGTGGCATTAGCTAGAAGCCAAGGGGTCAAGGTGCAATTTTTGGAAATTATTTTCATGCAAAACATGCAGCTACGTATGGCTTAGACTTCTGCAACTAAAATGCAACATGCTTTCTTTTACTTTCAAGTTTGCTGCAAAGTTTCTAGCCACGGCTTTTGCCCACTTCACAATGCAAACATGCTCATCAAATGCTCAGATTTCTACCTATCAAACATCAATCAAACACACAATTTGGTTGCAGGTTTGATGGCGCAAAGAAACAGAAAAAATGCAGCAGTAGTTTTATATGCAATCCACATAGGAAGTTTGTTTCTGCAATATTTCTGTTGTGCTACATCAACCGAAACCACACTCAAGCACACAGCAAATCCAGATACACAGCTTCAAACTAAGCAGTAAAGCCCACCATCGAAAACATAGCAGCAAACTGCACAAATTCTGATGAACATTTCATGCAAACTCAAAGAAAATTTCTGCAACAGCAAAATTCTGCAATGTCTCTGTACTCGGCAAACAAAATGAAATCTGCTGCAATCTTCTCAAACTCAAACTTCTTAATCACAACCTTGGTTAGATTCTTCCACACCAACCAAATTCATTCATGCCAAATAACAGAAAACTTAGCAACTTCATTCTAACAAATGGAAAACTTAGCAAAATATCAATGGTTTTAAATTTCAGCTAGCAATGGAGCCTGCTGCGAGTCCCATGGCCAGAGTTTTGCACTTTCAAGCTTTCAAATGCAGGTTTCATGTAAACTTCAAACCAAACCAGCAAAGACTATCACTTAACATCATTTAGCATCTGGACACTTTGATTAACACAACACAGCTGAATATGCAACAAAAGTAGCAGCAAACATCCCCCCAAAAGCTCATGCAACTCAGCCGAAGCCGTCATGAATACCCGCAGGTCCTGCTGCAACAAACTAAAGATTTCGAGCTTGTTGCGGCAGGTTTTGCTGCACCATCCCTTCCCAGAAAAAACGAGATTTATTATAAGGAGTTAAAGAAAGACAGCCCCTGCTGCTGTATCATTTAAGAGTATAACCCAGGTAAGCATTCACCCCAACGCAGGCAAGGAAAAAAAAACAGCAAAGGGAAACATGCGGATGAGCTTCATCCTCGGCAAAACTGCTGCAATTTCATTTCTCAAATGAACCCTAGCTTATTCGACCACACCACTAGAACCAAAACATCACACAGATTCAAGGGAAACGCGCAAATCTGAAAAGAAAACAAACAGGCTGCGACTTTCAGCCATGACTGCTATGGACAACAAAGCATCGTTTTTATCCGAACACAAACACCAGCCATTTTATTATAGGCTCAAGAAGGTCAAACAGAATCAGTAACAGCAGAGAGATGCAAATAAAGGAAAAGAAAAACTTTCAACTTTAAAGGAAGAATACGGTACCTTAATCGAGGAAGGGAGAAAGGGCTCGGATGATTCGGCCCGAACCTTCAAGGGAGCAGCAATGGAAGAGCGATGATGATGGAGCAAATCCCTCTTCGTCCCCACGGCTGAAAACCTTCGGGTTTAGCTATCCTCCAGCAGTCAACAACCCCCCCTAGCAATCTTCCTTTCTTTTCCGTCGCACACACACTCTCTACTCCTTCAAGATTTTCAACCGCCACTCTACCCTAGCCGTCAACTTCACCCTCAGCTCCTCTCTTTCCAGTTTTCGGTTCCCCTTTTCCTATTCTTTCAACCTCTCAGACGCCACCTTGCTTAGCTCTCTCTCCATCTCCCCCGGCTGCCTTTCTTTTCCTTTTGCTGTCCATTCTCTGTTTTTTCCTTCAGCCCCCAGCCCAGCCGAAACCTTCCTCCGTTTCTTTCTTTTGCCGTAAGTCTTTCTGTCTCTCCCTCCAAACCGAGCTCCCTCTGTTTCATTTTTGCCTTTGCTGTTAACTCTACTCTCTCTGCCCTCTCCCTTGTTGCCCTCAATCTCTCAGACCAAACCCCTCAGCTCTCGGTTCAACTCTTTCTCCTTTACTCCCGTAGCTAGTTTTTCGTTAGCCTTTTTTTATCCCCCTTTGCGGCTGCTGCTTTCATTTGTATTTATATGGGGGACCAAAACCAACCCTAAACCTTCAGTCCTTTTTCTGTATTTGCAACCCAAGTGCTCATCCGAGTCTTCACTTTGCAAGTCGCGGCAGCTTGCATGCCGCGAATCAATTTCTTTTTTTTTTTTTTTTTTTTCAAGAAACTCTATGAATAAAACAAAAATGACTAAATCATTTTTTTTTTGAATGCTTTTTCTTTTCCTTTTCCCCTTTTTTCAAGAAATTCCATGTTAAAACTTAAAAATAAAAATAAAACTAGAAACTAAAAACTAAAATCGAAAACGACAAATAAAAAAAAACTGAAATTAAAAATTACACCAAAAATTTGGTGTCTACAGTTTGCCCCTCTTTGTCTGAGTTTTGGAAAAACTTAAGACAAAGAAGTAGACACCAAATGCTTACCTGTACCATTCGGTTGCCCCTATTCGGAGGACTGACCTAAACAAGGAATTTCAAACATGGGACTGGCCCGAACAGAATTGTAAACGGGATAAACCCGGACAGAAATGTAAATGGGATAGACCCACGGGATAGACCCGGACAGAAATGTCAACGGGATAGACCCACGGGATAGATGTAAACGGGATAGACCCACGGGATAGACCCGGACAGAAATGTAAATGGGATAGACCCACGGGATTTAAACGGGACTGACCCGAACAGGAAATGTAAATGGGATAGACCCACGGGATTTAAACGGGACTGACCCGAACAGGAATTTAAAAACAGATGAATTGAAATGAAATGGAGTGTTGGTGGGATTGACCCATGTTCATTGGTGATACAAATGAAAGCAGTGAAATGAAGTGTTAACGGGACTGACCCGAACAGGAATTTAAAAACAGATGAATTGAAATGAAATGGAGTGTTGGTGGGATTGACCCATGTTCATTGGTGATACAAATGAAAGCAGTGAAATGAAGTGTTAACGGGACTGACCCATGTTTATTAGTGATGCTAATGAAATGCTCACTAGTGGGACTAACCCACGGCTAGTGGCGAAGCAAAATGAAAGGCTCACTAGTGGGACTAACCCACGGCTAGTGGCTAAGCAGAATGAAAGGCTCACTAGTGGGACTGACCCACGGCTAGTGGCAGAATAAAGGAAATGCTCACTAGTGGGACTGACCCACGGCTAGTGGCTGTGAAAATGAAATGTCTTGACTATCGGACAGTGGGATCAAACCCGAGCCTGCCGTGATGAACTTGATTTGATTTTTTGATTTTTGATTTTTTGATTTTTGATTTTTTGATTTTTGATTTTTTGATTTTTGATTTTTTGATTTTTGATTTTTTCAAAAAATAATTTGCCCCAGTATGATGAATTGGTCAGTGGAATTAAACCCGGGCCTGCCTTTCATTTGGTCAGCGGGATAAAACCCGGTCCTGACGATATTGGCGGGATAGAACCCGGTCCCAAAGTTAATTGTTCAGCGGGATAAAACCCGGTCCTGACGAGATTGGCGGGATGAAACCCGGTCCCAATTTGATAAAAACGGTCAGCGGGATTATACCCGGTCCTGCCGAGATTGGCGGGATGAAACCCGGTCCCAATTTGATAAAAACGGTCAGCGGGATTATACCCGGTCCTGCCGAGATTGGCGGGAATTTTGATAAAAACGGTCAGCGGGATTATACCCGGTCCTGCCGAGATTGGCGGGATGAAACCCGGTCCCAACGTGATGAAGTGAAGTTGGCGGCACGGAGTCCAGGCCCAACGTGATAAAGTGAAGTTGGCGGCACTAAATCCAGGCCCAACGTGACATTTGTGAGGTTGGCGGCACGAAACTCAGGCCCAACGTGATTTTTGAAAGGTTGGCGGCATAAAGTCCAGGCCCAACGGGATTTGGTGAATGGTCAGCGGGATAAGACCCAATCCTGCCATCCAATTGGTCAAGAAATTGGATTTGATCTGTCAAGATACAAGAAATTAAATTTGATTTTCCAAGAAACAAAAATTTGAACTTGATTTTTGATTTTTGACTTTTGAATTTTTTCCTGATTTTTCGAAAGAATCTTTTTCAAAAATAATTTGCCCCAGTGTAGGGCCCTTTTCCCCTTCTTTCTTCTCTTTCTTCGGCATCGGCCTTCCACAACTCAGAAGCTTTTCGTCGACTTCAACTGTGAATACCTGCACAGGGGCTTACCAAAGTATGACATGCACTTGAATTACATGAAAAGAAACGGCGTGATTGATCTGAAAAATGCATTATTTGATTCTTTGAACGAAATCCTCAATTGAACTACAAAAATATTTGCCCCTGTGTGGGCTCACGAATTTTCATAACAAAAAATTTGCCCCAGTATGGGCCATTTAATTGCAAAAACTTGTTTGGATGACTCTCCAATTATTTGGACAAAGTAAGCAATTGCTTTTCCTAACATATCATGTGAAGAAAATTGAATGCCTTGCTTAAACCTATATAGCACATTTCATGATGAATTTCTCAAAATAATGCCAAATTACGAAAGATTTCTTCCCCACTTTAGCATCGAGGCTTTGGGTAATAAATCACAATTCCCTGTCGGCTCTCTTTCAGGACTAATCAAGTGACTTTATTCTGATTTGGGGGTGGCTAAGGAAAATGAGAAGTCAAGATTTGTTTTGTTCTTGTGCCCAAAATTTGTATGTAATCCATTCAACACCACATCTCAGTGAAAGCAAAGAGTTTGTTACCCTTATTTCTTAAGAAAACTTAGTCAACGTATAAGCTTTAAACTTGCAAAATTTTGGGTAGAAGCGATAGCTAAACAATGTGAAAACTGGTTATACCCTTATGATCATGAGTGATCGATGGATTTTTATGAGCATAATCCTCACTTTGGGTTGTCATGAAGGAATAAGTCAACGATGGACTTTATTAGCTTGTAATGTGGCTTGAAAACGATAGTTAAAGAAATAATTTTCAAGGACATTGCACCGAAGATCGCATTTTCCCAAAATTACCCCTATTCTGGACTCAAAGATCTCAGACTTTGTTTGCATTTTCTCGACATTCCCCAGGGACTTTCAGTATCAAATCTTTTTGCATTTTTCTTTTGCATTCGCTCTCTTTTCTTTTCCAAAAATGCCCCCGCGGGGTTTCACATGAAGAGCAGTGTCAACCTCACACCTAATCAATTCAGAACACAGCCAGAATTTTCCGGCATCAGAAATTTTCTTGATAGGGTCATTGCAAAGAACAGAAGTCAGGGCTTTCGGCTTTTGTAATGGGGTCAGGTGGGGTGCTTAGAAAAGTTAAGGCTTGAAAGCGGATTCCAAAAGCGGTTTGAAGAATCTGAGATCGCATTGTCACGCCAACCCTACTTTAGGGTTAAATTCAGAATTTGCCCCAGTTTATGCTCACTTGAGGCTTTTTCTCTTTCATTTTCTTTCTTTTTTTTGATTTTTCGGCCTTCGGCCATTTTTGAACTTTCACAAAATTTGCCCCAGTTTAATTTTGAACTGAGGTTCTCTTTTCTCTTTTGTCTTTTGATTTTGTGGCTTTTCACCTTTCACTTCTTGAAATTTTTCTTTTCAACTCAACTTGCCCCAGTGTGGGGTTTGCGATTCTCAGGGGTTGCCAAACGAAGTATTTTATTCTGAAGGCTCAAAAGGGATAACTAAGGATAGAATGTTTGATTGGAAAAGAAGATGGCCTGACTTGTATTCCGTTCCTTACATTGACTCTGAAAGGAAACTTTCATTAATGCGAAATTTTTGGCATGTATCTGAATTAACTGATTAAGGAAGACCCTTGCTCATTCATATCTATGAAGCATAAGTGATCCCCTGGACAGAACTTGTCCTTTTCTTTTCTTCTTTCTTTGTTTTGTTTTTCCTCTTTTCAAAATTGGAATCCAAGTGGAATCAAATTTCCCCAATTGCAGTTCCCTCCTTATTCTAGCATTTTTGCTTTTTCCTTTTTCCTTTTTATTTTTTTTGAAAATTTCCCAATCTCCTTCCCCAATGTGGGGTGCGATCATATGTGCACTCGAAAAGAACCACCAATTTTAGCTCAAATGAGGATGCAAGGGATAAATAGTGTTTGGATTGTAGAAGCGATGGTCAAAGTATCATTCTTACACTTCATGACAACCAGAGTAACGAAATGCTCATTGACAATCCATTCTTCTTTTTGATATTTGAAAATTTTCCAATATAGGGTAGTGATCGCCAAGGCACTTCTTGGAACGAAATTATTCTTTCAAAGGCTCAAATGGGAGAGCAAATGATAAAATGTGTATAGGTAGAGAAAAGAATGCTCGAAGTATCATTCTAAATTTTCAAAACAAACAAGAATAATGCACATTTTTGCTTTCACTTAGATGTGATTGAATCCGGTTAAACCAATGGGGATTTTTCCAAGCAAAGATTGTCCCAATTTGCAATTTATCAATCAATGTGACTGATTTTATTTTGGGGTCAAATGAGGGAGAAAACGTATCTTATTGGGCCATTTGAGTGATCGCTCACCCTTTTTCTTTCTGAGCACTCTTATTGTATAGCTCGAATCACCAACCAAGTGTACGTAAGGATTTTAAAAAGCATACACTTGCGAATTTTCAGGCTGGAGGTTGAAAAAATCTTCAACTCGGTCTTATTTCTTAAAATTCATCATGAAATCTCCAATGAGCAAAAGAATGAAATGTACATGAATATACACAAAACAATAATTGTCCAAAAATTTTATTGCTGAAAAAAAGTTTGAAACAAAATTCCTCATTCAATTATGATACAAATGAGAAAAGAGAAACTTGTAAAGGGCTCCACATATACACTTTTCATCTCCTTTTCTTTTGGAACAAAATGTATTAACAAAACAGAATTTCCTTTTGGAAAATAATTACAAAATCTCTCAGAGGCTTTAGCATAGAGCTTCCAGATAGATC
This sequence comes from Coffea eugenioides, assembly GCF_003713205.1. NCBI lineage: Eukaryota > Viridiplantae > Streptophyta > Magnoliopsida > Gentianales > Rubiaceae > Coffea > Coffea eugenioides. Next base: position 31,772 of record NW_020864559.1, read on the forward strand.
ATTTATGTTTTCATTGTAGGATTTGCCAAAGAATCAGATAACACTTGTAATCTTCAAACTTTATTGGATTAAAAGTATCATCAGATATAGAAGAATATTTTCGTCTTATTGAACCATTTTTATGAATGCAGGGGAGGGGGAAAACAAAAGAAAAATACCCCAAGTTAGTAGGCAAAACTGCAAAATCGGTATGCATGTCCTATGGGAGAACCCTTTTTATGCCAAGGGTAGGCCTATCATGAAAATGCAATCCTCTAGGGTAGGCACTATACAATACCTGATGGATCCAATCAGCTTATGGAGTGAAAAATAATTTGAAAAATTTGGCCCATTGGAAATGAGAAGAGACGTTTGTCAAAATGAGGACCTCGTCCGAAGGGATTGATCACTTGCAAAAACGCACAGGTTTGACCTTGACGAACTTCCTATCGAAGAGATTGGAATTCATTGACCAAATTTTTTCAGTGAAGCACAGGTCAAAACCCCAACTGATCAAATGTCTGGATGCAATGAATGGTTTTCTCAAAATCGACTAGGTTTCTCAATTTGAAATTTGACACTGAAACCCTGATTGGTCAAACGGGTTGAATGAAATTGGCCATTTATTTAAAATCGACCAGATTACCCTAAAAAAGGGAAACTAGTCAAATGAATTGAGTGGAATTTAATTTATCCAAAATTAATCCGATCACCCTAAAAAGGGTAAATTGATCAAATAGATTGAACGAAACTTGATTTATTCAAAATCGGCTCGGTTGCCCTAAAAATGGGTAAATTGGCCAAATGAATTGACGATTTATTCAAAATCGACCAGGTGACCCTAAAAAGGGTAAATTGGTCAAATGAATTGATGATTTATTGAATGAATTGGCAAAATGGATTGGTTGAATTGTCCGGCCATTGGTCATTTCTAAATTTTTGAGGTGCATTAGTCTATGACCTTCTAAAAATCAAATTTCGGCCTCAATTTATTTATCGTCTCAATAAGAGGAATCATTTGTGAATTTCTTCAAATTAATGTCCTTCGCGCAAGGAATTTTTACCAATTTTGATAAGGTGGCCAAAAAGTGATTATTAGATGCTCATATTCCAAAGATCACTCTATGAAGACGATCGGATCCTACCTTACCTTGTGCAATACCCCTTTGGATGGTACAAAATGTAAACGTGCAAGTCTCACTGGATTAAGTATCCGAGACACAAGGTGGCTTATTCTTAAACACGGGATTCCCTATGTGGCATTCCCTTTCTATGGTTTGTGCATGATGCTATTTTATTAAAGCAGTAAAATATGCAATCCGAAATGAAACATGACCTAAGGGACCCTTTATTACGCCAGGGTAGGCTTAGAATGCTATGCAATTACTAATCTATGAATGCAATATACCAAAATCTTTAAACGTGCAATAACCTATCTACGAGGGTAGGTTCTAAAAGAAGGTCATGCCAGACCTCTTATTTGCTAGGGTTTGTGAATGCAATGGGGACACAAAACCAAGAAAAGTTAGTTCAACCAGATAAATACACATAACACATTGTACCAACGAAATCAATACAAAGAAATAAAGCAATAAAAGGGAAAGAGGGGTTGGATCCCTCCCCTCGTGAATCGTGTCCCTAATAGGGTAAGGCAGACTCTACCTTAGGCAATTCTAATATGGATGCATGAGGTTGGGGTTCGCTAATGTATCTAGACTCGATAAGCTCAGGTCCCCGAGCCTTCAGACTTAGAAACCAAGGGTCACCAATCCCAAGGTTCTTTGTCGGTGGCTCGAGCGATTCCCCAAACACCGCTACGCACACATCGTGTCACGGCTACGTGTTTGAGTGAATCTATCAAAACCTCAATCTTCGACCAAAAGCTAAAGGCTATCAACCAATAGCTTTAAGTGGAAGATTGAGTGACCTATTGGAACATGCTACACACACATCGTGTCGTGATCACATGTCCAAGTAAGTCACCTAATCCTAATAGGGTGGAGTGGCGTGACAAGCCACTAAAGAAAAATAAAAGGGATAAAAGAAGTAAAGCGTATGCTCGTATGCTAGTGCTCGTTTGGAGGGGAAGGGTCAAGAACCAACGCGAGGCTCTAGGGTGACCCATACCTCCCAAAATGCAATGCAAGCGCGAGACAACAAGTAAACACTCATTCAAACATACATTCGTGAGTCGAGGGATTGGTTTGATTACGTACATAAGACAAAAGGTCCTAAAAATGAAAAATGCAATCCTAATATCCACATGCAATGCATAAAAAGGGTAGAAAAAGGAAAAGAATGGCTAAATCAAATGCTTGGACCCACTTAGGAAGTCCCCAGTGGAGTCGCCAACTGTCGCGCCCTACTTTTTTAATGAGTGTGGTGTGTGGTGTGAGTGTGTGTATGATATAAATGTGAACGTGTGCGAAATGAAAAGAAAGGCCATGGGACTTGATAATGCGACGGTTCGGCCATATAAAGTTCAAAAAGGGTTTTTGTATCAAAAAATGGAGTCGCCACTTGGTATAGAGTTAGGGTGTACCAAGTCACCCAAAAATGATTTTTTTGTTTTTGAATGAAAAAGTAAATAAACCCTTTTTAGAGAACTTTTGGGTCTACGTAACCAAAAGAGGGATCGGGGGTCACATTTGACGAAGGGGAAGGCAAGGATAAAAAATCCAAGGCACCCCTTCGACCTAGCCAAGGCTAGTTGCGTGACTTAAACCAATTTTTCCTAATTTTCTACCCAAGATATGTATCGCGTGTTGGATATGCCTATATGAATGCACAAACCTAGACCTAGGGGGATATGGGGGAAATTTCTCTTCAAAGGGAGTGGTGCCAATCACATTAATTGTGAAGCCCAACAATGATCCTTTTGGAGAGGTCACACCTAAACCTAAATGACGTAAAAATGAGTAGAATGCATGCTATGTGAAAATGTGAGTTTGTGAAGTGGGAAGATTGATAAAAATACGATATAAGTGAAAATGTGCAAATGTCTTTGAATGCAAATATATACTCCAAGTGCAAGTGGGCAAAAATGCATGTATGCAATTTAAAGAAAAGTGTGAAAGTGTCGGTGTGCAAATAAAGATGAAAAAGTGTTCGTGTGTAAGTGAAGATAAAAGTGTTCGTGTGCAAATGAGACAAAAGTGAAAGTGTGATGATAAAGTGGATTGAGAATGCATGAGCCTAGGGAATTCATGCATATTGGGTACGGGGAGACCTAAGTCGTGACTCAATTTACCCTTTTATTGAGAGGATACAAGCGTGCTAAGGCTTAGAAAAAGCCACACTCGTCTATATCCCATATTTAAGGGGACTTTCAAGCAAATGAACCCTATAACTAGTATGAGATGCAAAAATCCTAAAATGAGGGGAAAAGGGGTTCGAGGAGCATGCCAAATGATAAAACTAAGAAAAATGCATGACATGTAGTGAACATGCAAATATGCACTATCGAAAGGGAAATCCTAAGGGTCTAGCGTTGGACTAGCCCATCTATGAATTCCGACTAGCGTTGGACTAGCGGAAACGTACATTCATCCATCACATTCATTCATGGTTATGGAGAGCGAGTAGACATGCCAAACACTCGTAAACACATAGCACATAGAATTTAGCATGCTCGACTAGATGCGAGGCCCTAATAAAGCAAATTAACACGTAGCAACTAAGCATGCAAGACACATAAGGCAATTAAAGCCCTAACTATTACATTTGCTAGCTAGGCACACGTCTTCGATAGGTCTTCATTGAATGCTCCTCCAAGCCCTATCTATTACAAGCCAAGAGGTGTGCACATACCCCATAATGAATAACTTAAAAAAAAAGGGAAAAGGGAAAATGGACAAGAAAGCTCGCCAAGCCCTATCTATTACAAGCCAAGAGGTGTACACATACCCCATAATGAATAACTTAAATAAAAGTAAAGTAAATGAAATAAATGCAAGGAATTAAAGAAGGGCAAGGAAAGCGAAGTAGACATGCATATTCACATAACACGTAGGAGCACGTAGGAGAAATGAAAGTTAAGGAGATAGAGGTTACCTCCCTTGCAATTAGGCCCCAATGAAGTGAAATCACTTATTTATCCTCCAAAATAAAAGAAATGGTCAAGGTACCAATTTATTTGGAAAAATTAAAGAAAATAGGCAAACACAAGCTCACTTGGTCATAAAGCCTCTAAAGTCATGAATTAAGTGCAATTGAAACAAAGCATGGTAGTTAATTGAAGCAAACAAACAATGAAGTTGCACACATTAAAATTGCCAAGGACCAAATTGATGAAATTATTTAATTGATTGGGTCCTAGTGGCATTAGCTAGAAGCCAAGGGGTCAAGGTGCAATTTTTGGAAATTATTTTCATGCAAAACATGCAGCTACGTATGGCTTAGACTTCTGCAACTAAAATGCAACATGCTTTCTTTTACTTTCAAGTTTGCTGCAAAGTTTCTAGCCACGGCTTTTGCCCACTTCACAATGCAAACATGCTCATCAAATGCTCAGATTTCTACCTATCAAACATCAATCAAACACACAATTTGGTTGCAGGTTTGATGGCGCAAAGAAACAGAAAAAATGCAGCAGTAGTTTTATATGCAATCCACATAGGAAGTTTGTTTCTGCAATATTTCTGTTGTGCTACATCAACCGAAACCACACTCAAGCACACAGCAAATCCAGATACACAGCTTCAAACTAAGCAGTAAAGCCCACCATCGAAAACATAGCAGCAAACTGCACAAATTCTGATGAACATTTCATGCAAACTCAAAGAAAATTTCTGCAACAGCAAAATTCTGCAATGTCTCTGTACTCGGCAAACAAAATGAAATCTGCTGCAATCTTCTCAAACTCAAACTTCTTAATCACAACCTTGGTTAGATTCTTCCACACCAACCAAATTCATTCATGCCAAATAACAGAAAACTTAGCAACTTCATTCTAACAAATGGAAAACTTAGCAAAATATCAATGGTTTTAAATTTCAGCTAGCAATGGAGCCTGCTGCGAGTCCCATGGCCAGAGTTTTGCACTTTCAAGCTTTCAAATGCAGGTTTCATGTAAACTTCAAACCAAACCAGCAAAGACTATCACTTAACATCATTTAGCATCTGGACACTTTGATTAACACAACACAGCTGAATATGCAACAAAAGTAGCAGCAAACATCCCCCCAAAAGCTCATGCAACTCAGCCGAAGCCGTCATGAATACCCGCAGGTCCTGCTGCAACAAACTAAAGATTTCGAGCTTGTTGCGGCAGGTTTTGCTGCACCATCCCTCCCCAGAAAAAACGAGATTTATTATAAGGAGTTAAAGAAAGACAGCCCCTGCTGCTGTATCATTTAAGAGTATAACCCAGGTAAGCATTCACCCCAACGCAGGCAAGGAAAAAAAAACAGCAAAGGGAAACATGCGGATGAGCTTCATCCTCGGCAAAACTGCTGCAATTTCATTTCTCAAATGAACCCTAGCTTATTCGACCACACCACTAGAACCAAAACATCACACAGATTCAAGGGAAACGCGCAAATCTGAAAAGAAAACAAACAGGCTGCGACTTTCAGCCATGACTGCTATGGACAACAAAGCATCGTTTTTATCCGAACACAAACACCAGCCATTTTATTATAGGCTCAAGAAGGTCAAACAGAATCAGTAACAGCAGAGAGATGCAAATAAAAGAAAAGAAAAACTTTCAACTTTAAAGGAAGAATACGGTACCTTAATCGAGGAAGGGAGAAAGGGCTCGGATGATTCGGCCCGAACCTTCAAGGGAGCAGCAATGGAAGAGCGATGATGATGGAGCAAATCCCTCTTCGTCCCCACGGCTGAAAACCTTCGGGTTTAGCTATCCTCCAGCAGTCAACAACCCCCCCTAGCAATCTTCCTTTCTTTTCCGTCGCACACACACTCTCTACTCCTTCAAGATTTTCAACCGCCACTCTACCCTAGCCGTCAACTTCACCCTCAGCTCCTCTCTTTCCAGTTTTCGGTTCCCCTTTTCCTATTCTTTCAACCTCTCAGACGCCACCTTGCTTAGCTCTCTCTCCATCTCCCCCGGCTGCCTTTCTTTTCCTTTTGCTGTCCATTCTCTGTTTTTTCCTTCAGCCCCCAGCCCAGCCGAAACCTTCCTCCGTTTCTTTCTTTTGCCGTAAGTCTTTCTGTCTCTCCCTCCAAACCGAGCTCCCTCTGTTTCATTTTTGCCTTTGCTGTTAACTCTACTCTCTCTGCCCTCTCCCTTGTTGCCCTCAATCTCTCAGACCAAACCCCTCAGCTCTCGGTTCAACTCTTTCTCCTTTACTCCCGTAGCTAGTTTTTCGTTAGCCTTTTTTTATCCCCCTTTGCGGCTGCTGCTTTCATTTGTATTTATATGGGGGACCAAAATCAACCCTAAACCTTCAGTCCTTTTTCTGTATTTGCAACCCAAGTGCTCATCCGAGTCTTCACTTTGCAAGTCGCGGCAGCTTGCATGCCGCGAATCAATTTCTTTTTTTTTTTTTTTTTTTTTTCAAGAAACTCTATGAATAAAACAAAAATGACTAAATCATTTTTTTTTTGAATGCTTTTTCTTTTCCTTTTCCCCTTTTTTCAAGAAATTCCATGTTAAAACTTAAAAATAAAAATAAAACTAGAAACTAAAAACTAAAATCGAAAACGACAAATAAAAAAAAACTGAAATTAAAAATTACACCAAAAATTTGGTGTCTACAGTTTTAACTGTCGCGCCCTACTTTTTGAATGAGTGTGGTGTGTGGTGTGAGTGTGTGTATGAGATTCTGGGTTCGGTCCCCAGTGGAGTCGCCAACTGTCGCGCCCCATTTTTTGATAAATAAATAAATGGTTTAAAAATGTATTTTGATTTAATTTATGATTTGGAAAATGAATTGTGATTTGAAAGAAAAATGGGTCTAAATGGGGGTTTGAAAATGCGACGATTTGACCCAAAATTATAGTTTAAAAAGGGTTTTTTTAAAAAAAATGGGAGTCGCCACTTGGTAATGAGTTAAGGTGTACCAAGTCACCTAAAAATGGATTTTTTAGGAAAAAGTTGTAAGAAACCCCTTTTAAACGACTCCTAATCCACGTAAACCAAAAAAAAGGTTCGGGAGTCCATTTGACGAAGGGGAAGGCAAGGATAAAAATCCAAGGCACCCCTTCGACCTAGCCAAGGCTAGTTGCGTGATTTAATCAAAGTTTTTCTTATTTTAACCAAAGAATTTATTACATTTGGATGCACTACATGAATGCAAAAGGAAAGAAAAAATGCAAATCTAAATTCTAAAATGTCTCTTGTAAGGTTTTTGGTCCCAACCACATGAATTGTGGCGGCCAATAAAGGAAAACCTTATAGAGGTCGATTAATGCAAATGATGGCTAAAGTGCAAGTGTGCAAGTGTATAAAAA